>NC_056726.1:1297179257-1297209257 GCF_019279795.1 Protopterus annectens | reverse complement strand
TCTCTGGGGCAGGAATCTATCCCTCCAGCATGTCCTGTTTATTGTGGTGACAAGGTTTAGGTCCCTAGAGCATGTAGCTTGGAGGGATTGGGATTTCTTAAAGTGTAGCATGTCCAACAGCTCTGGGTTTAACATAGCTTTATATCTTAGGCAGAGATCTCCTCAGAGTAGGCGATATGCTACAGAGTAAACCTGGAGTTTTTTGAGACGGTCAGTGTAGGGCATCTGTTTGAGGCCAGTAATCCTCTTTGTGAGGTACTTCTGTGGCCTTTCCAGCTGCTGCAGATGTTTTATGAGGTACATTCCAAAAGGGGCACTGTACTCTATAATGGGTCTAATGAGTGCCGAGTAGACGGGAACAATGACCTCTTTTTTTCCTGGGTGAGATCCCTTTTGTGTTGAGGTGTGCCACATAGAAGCATTTCCTGACTACTGAGACAATGTGATTATCAAAGGAAAGACTACTGTCCACTTGGGTCCCAAGGTCTCTTATCACACATTCAGCATTAAGTAGACTGGCATTTATGTGGTAGTTCATGGGTACAGAGTTTTTACCAAAGGGGATGACAATGCACTTTTTGGCATTGAGTTTGAGGCCATGCCTTTGACACCAGGCATCTGTCTCAGTGAGGCCCTTCTGTAGGATATCCATATCATTTGGGAACTCGACTATGGCTCCTAGTTTGCAGTCATCTGTGAACTTCATTAGCCAGAGGCCTTCTGTGTTAGCCTGTACTTCAGAGAAGTAGATACCAAACAGGAGAGGTCCCAGGACTGAACCCTGTGATACTCCACTTGTGACTGGTTTGAAGTCAGATTTGGAGTCTGCAAATGTTACAGTGTAGGTTCTGTCAGTGAGCCAGTTGGCAACCCATCTTGTGATGTTGGGATTTATACCTAGTTTAGTGAGTTTAGCTATAATTCCAGAATGGGGGATGGTGTTGAAAGCCTTGGCGAGGTCACGTTAGGCTGTGTGAACCACCATACCCTTGTCTATGGCTTTGGTGACTGCCTCAAAGAAGTTGATCAGGTTCAGAAGGCATGATCTGCCTTTCACAAACCTGAACTGGGTGAGGTCCAGCATTTGGAGGTTACCAATGTCTTTGTTTATGAGTTCCATGATGGTACGTTCCATGACCTTGCAGACCAGGCTCGTCAGGCTAATAGGGTGATAGTTCCCAGGATCAGTGGTGGCTCTCCCTTTGTGGAGTGGGTTAACTATTGCCGTGTGCCATTCAGTGGGCACAAAGCCTGACGTGAGACTATGATTGAACATGGTGCTTAGGTGGGGAGCCAGTTTGTTCTGAAGTTCGTGTAAAACGCAGCTTGGGATGTTGTCCAGTCCCATGGATGCTGTTTTTTGGTTTTAGAGAGTGCAGCTTTTACCTGCATAGATGTCATTACAGGGACTCTGCATTCTTCCTCTATAAATATGAGCCCTTTAGGGGGTGAGAGGGGGGTAAAGTTAGCACTGAACCTATCTGTCAGGGTGTTGGCAATATCAGTTGGTTCTGTAATTTTTGTGCCATTGTGCTGTAACTCAGAGCAGATCTGAGTGTTGCCACTGAGATTCTTGACATAGCTATAGCATGCTTTGTGGTTGCCCTTAGAATCAGTGGTGATTTTGTTTTTGTAGCTAGCTTTGGAGGATCTTATAAGGGATCTCAGCTTCTTACTGAGGCTGACCAGGGAGCTCCTCCACTCATGGGATCTTACTCTCTTTTGCAACAGTTTCTTCCTTCTGTTGTAGAGTTTGTTTGTGGCAGGGGACCACCAGATTGGCTTCCTTTTTTTGGAGGATAGCTTCTTGGCTCTGTTTGGGATAGCACAATCCATGCACTCATGTAAGTGCTTATAGAGTGCATTTGTGTAGGATTCAGCAGTCATAACTGTATTGTCCATCAGCATGGGTGTCATGAATTCCACCACTTCTGTATTAAGAAGCATGAAGTTGGCTTTGGAGAAATCTTTTACCATGGTTTCCTTAATGGTGGGTGGGGGGCAAGATGCGGATATCTAGGGTGATTAGCTTATGGTCGGATCTGACCAACGAGGAGATGACTTCAGGTGTGTAACACCGGTCACTCATGTTAGTAATGACTAGGTCTGGGATATTGTTGCCCCTGGTGGGGGTGTGCATAAGTTGATCCAGGGCATTGGAATTTATGAATTCCAGAAAGCGTTGAGTGAAGGAGTTGGTACATGAGTAGTTTTCCCAGTTAATGGGATAGTTGAAATCGCCCATTATTAGGGTGTTTGGTTGAACCCTAATATTTTCCAGTATATCAAGAAAAGAGGAGTGGGAATCCTGGGGCATGATGTGAGATCTGTAGCAAGCTACAATTTGGATTGCAGTTTTGCCCAGAGTTAGTTGCACTTGGATAACCTCGGATGCATTATGCTGCTCAACTAGCCTGGAGCTGTGTATATCCTTAATGAATATGGACACACGTCTGCCTTTGGTGTTCTGGTCCAGGTTAGATGGCCGAAAAGTGTGATATGAGTTATAGCCTGGTAATGCAGGGGTACTCTCTAGAGCCTTGAACCAGGTCTCAGTCACTGCACAGATATCGATGTTCTCCATTTTAAGGAGTGCCTCGAGTGGGTGCATTTTGAGATTTAGACTTCTAGCATTGAGTAGCATTACCCTCAGTTTTTGCTTGACTGTTCCTGTTACGGTGGTAAATTTGTCCACATCTCTTTTCATGTAGTCCAGGGAGGTACATCTCAGGTCATTCACACCAAAATGGACAATGACACAGTCATATTTGTACTTGTTGTGGAGTGACCTGAGTGCATGGGTTACGTGGCAGATCCTAGCACCCAACAGGCAGCTGACAGTAACCTTCTCCTTCTTTAGCCTGGTGAGTGGGACATCAGTGTGCCTGACTATAGAGTCACCAATGATTAGTGTGTTGGGTAAATTGGTTTGCGTTATGGGCTGTGGTTTATTGGCACACTGATTCTGTAGGCTATTATGTCATTTGGGTTGTGTTGGGGGGTGGAGGTTGCTTGCATTTCTGCTTTGGAGGTCTCTGTTGCTTGAGCAGATTATTATTAAGAGCCTCTGCGAATGTTTTTGTGTTTCTACGTGTGGATTTTGGTGGTGTAGGTTTAGTGGGACTATGTGATGAGTGTGGTGTGGTGCAAGTGTTACCTTCTCCTCTTGACTGTCAAGTTCAGTCTTGGTTGGAGAGAGCTTTGCCTCCAGTTTGGCTAGATAAGTGCATCTCTCACAGATTGTGGTGTTGGGTGGTAGGAGGAGAGGGTTGTCTGTGTACATGAGGCAATTGCTAAATTGCCTTAAGATGCCCAGATTCATCAGATAGACAGGAGAGAACACTGGTAGCTGTTCTTTGGACATGCCTGAATAAAAAACTACTTTCCTCTAGACAAGTGATGAAATTGAATATAAGAGCTGTTTTTCTCTAAGCAAGTAAGGAAAGTAAGTACAAAAACTGTTTTCCTCTAGATAAAGAGGAAGGTTGTGTGTTGTCATAATTTGTAGCTTATTTAGTACTAACAACAAGTTCTGAACAAGTGCTGAGCACGAATAAGCAAATTCAAGTGCTAAAACTAAGAATCTGTACTTGGATCGTGTGGAAGATAGGCTACCTAGTGCTTACTACTCCCAGTGATAAGCTAGAATCCTTCCCTCCAACACAGAAAGGCTCGGGGGCTCAGAAGCTTACAAACAGTCCTGGATACAGCATATCTGTATCTGGACTAGACTAGTTACATGAATGGTGGGAAACAAGCCCAAAGACAGGCTTTTAAACCAGAAAGTTGAAAGAGATGGAAAAACTGCCCAAACGGCCAACAAACTACAATTTCTGGCCCAGAAACTATTCTTGTGGTAGATAGGCTACCTAGTGCTTACCACTCTCACTGATAAGCTAGAAGGCTTCCCTCCAACACAGAAAGGCTAGGGGGGGGGGGCTCAAAAGCTTACAAAACAGTCCTGGATACAGCAAATCTGTATATGGACTAGACTAGTTACAGGAAAGATGGGAAACAAGCACAAATGCAGGCTTTTAAACCAGTAAGTTGAAAGAGATGGAAAAACTGCCAAACGGCCAATAAACTACAATTTCTGGGCCAGAAACCACTCTTCTGGTAGATAGGCTACCTGCTGCTTACCACTCCCACTGATAAGCTAGAAGGCTTCCCTCCAACACAGAAAGGCTTTGGGGGCTCAGAAGCTTACAAATAGTCCTGGATACAGCAAATCTGTATCTGGACTAGACTAGTTAAAGGAAAGATGGGAAACAAGCGCAAACACAGGCTTTTAAACCAGAAAGTTGAAAGAGATAGAAAACCTGCCCAAACGGCCAATAAACTACAATTTCTGGGCCAGAAATCACTCTTGTGGTAGATAGGCTACCTGTTGCTTACCACTCCCACTGATAAGCTAGAAGGCTTCCCTCCAGCACAGAAAGGTTTTGGGGGCTCAGAAGCTTACAAACAGTCCTGGATACAGCACATCTGTATCTGGACTAGACTAGTTAAAGGAAAGGTGGGAAACAAAGCGTAAACACAGGCTTTTAAACCAGAAAGTTGAAAGAGATAGAAAACCTACCCAAATGGCCAATAAACTGCAATTTCTGGGCCAGAAACCACTCTTATAGGTTCATAGGTAGGTACTAGGCTATTGGCCCTAGGGCTTATACAAGCTTAGCCAAAAAGGTACCCTGGCTTTCGCCACCCAAGAAAATTATTTTCCTGAGCCCTTGTCAAGCAGAACCACAGAAGTGATCCCCGCAGTGAATTTATTATTACCCATCCAATCATCAAGATTTTTCTTGAAGAGTGCTAATGAGGAGCTCTGTTTGACATAGATAGGTAGTCTGTTCCAGAGCACGGGAAGTCTCTGGGACAGGAATCTACCCCTCCAGCATGTTGTTTATTGTGGTGACAAGGTTTAGGTCCCTAGAGCGTGTAGCTTGGATGGACTGGGATTTCTTTGAGTGGAGCATGTCCAACAGCTCTGGGTTTGACATAGTTTTGTATGTTAGGCAGAGATTGCCTCTGAGTAGGCGATATGCGACTGAGTAAAGCTGGAGTTTTTTAAGTCGGACTGCATAGGGCTTCTGTTTGAGGCCAGTAATCCTCTTTGTGAGGTATTTCTGTGGCCTTTCCAGTTGTTGTAGATGTCTTGTGAGGTACATACCAAAAGGGGCATTGTACTCTTTAATGGGTCTAATGAGTGATGAGTAGAGGGGAACAATGACATCTTTTTTTTCTGGGTGAAAAACCTTTTGTGATGAGGTGTGCCATGTAGAAGGATTTCTTGACCACTGTGGTGATGTGATTATCAAAGGAGAGACTAGTGTCCACTTGTGTCCCAAGGTCTCTTATCACACTTTCGGTGTTAAGTAGACTACCGCCTATGTGGTAGTTCATGGGTACAGAGTTTTTACCAAAGGGGATGACAATGCACTTTTTGGCATTGAGCTTGAGACCATGGCTTTGACACCAGGCATCTGTCTCAGTGAGGCCCTTTTGTAGGATGTCCATATTGTTAGGAGTTTCGATTATGGCTCCTAGTTTGCAGTCATCTGAAAATTTAGTTAGCCAAAGACCTTCTGTGTTAGCCTGTACTTCAGAGAAGTAGATACCAAACAGGAGAGGACCCAGGACTGAACTCTGTGGTACTCCACTTGTCACTGGTCTAAAGTCTGATTTGGAGTCTGCTACTTTCACAGTGTGGGTTCTCTCAGTAAGCCAGTTGGCAACCCATCTTGTGACATAGGGATTTATACCTAGTTTAGTGAGTTTATCTATAATTCCAGAGTGGGGGATGGTGTCAAATGCCTTGGCAAGATCTAGATAGTGAACCACCTTACCCTCATCTATGACTTTGGTGACTGCTTCAAAGAAGTCTATCAGGTTTAGGAGACATGATCTGTCTTTTACAAACCTGAACTGTGTGGGGTCCAGAGTTTGGAGATCTTCAATGTCTTTGTTTATGAGTTCCATAATGGTACTTTCCATGGCCTTGCAGACCAGGCTCGTCAGGCTAATCGGGCGGTAGTTCCCATGGCCTGCTGTGCCCCCCTTTGTGGAGTGGGATAACTGTCATGGTGCACCATTTAATGGGCACAAAGCCTGAGGTGAGACTGTGATTGAACATGGTACTTAGGTGGGATGCCATTTCATTTTGTAGTTCATGTAGAATGCAGCCTGGGATGTTGTCAGGTCCCATGGATGCTGTGTTCTTGGCTTTGGAGAGTGTGGTTTTTACCTGTGCAGCCGTGATTACAGGAACTTTGCATTCTTCCAGTATAGAGATGAGCCCTTTAGGGAGTGTGAGGGGGGTAAAGTTAGCACTGTACCTATCTGCCAGGATGTTGGCAATATCAGTTGGTTCTGTATATTTAGTGCCATTGTGATGTAACTCAGAGCAGATCTGAGTGCTGCCATTGAGATTCTTGACATAGCTATAGAATGCTTTGTAGTTGTCTTTAGAATCAGTGGAGATTTTGTTTTTGTAACTAGCTTTGGAGGATTTTATGAGGGATCTCAGCTTCTTACTGAGGCTGACCAGGGAGTTCCTCCAATCATGGAATTTTACTCTTTTTTGCAACAGTTTCTTTCTTCTGTTGTAGAGTTTGTTTATGGCAGGGAACCACCAGATTGGCTTCCTTTTTTTGGAGGATAGCATCTTGGTTTTGTTAGGGATAGCATGATCCATGCACTCGTGTAAGTGCTTATAAAGTGCATTTATGTAGGATTCAGCAGTCGTACCTCAATTGTCCGTCTGCATGGGTGTCGTGAAGTTTGTTACTTCTGTCTTAAGAAGCGTGAAGTTGGCTTTGGAGAAAGTTTGTATGGTGGTTTCCCTAATGGGGGGTGGGGCCAGGATGTGGATGCCTTAGCTGATTAGCTTGTGGTCGGATCTGACCAACAAGGAATTGACCTCTGGTGTGGAACACAGGTTGCCCATGTTGGTAATGACCAGGCCTAGGATATTGCTGCTCCTGGTGGGGGTGTGGATAAGTTGATCCAAGGTGCTGGAATTTATGAATTTCAGAAAACGTTGAGCAAAAGAGTTGGTACATGAGTAGTTTTTCCAGTTAATGGTGGGGAAGTTGGGGTGTGTATACTTTTTATATCCACTGCATGTGTGTTTGTGTGTGTGTGTGTGTGTGTGTGTGTGTGTGTGTGTGTGTGTGTGTGTGTGTGTGTGTGTGTGTGTGTGTATCCATCTATAAATGTGTATATATAGTGTGTGTGTGTATGTGTTTTTATATATATATATATATATATATATATATATATATATATATATATATATATGTGTGTGTGTGTGTGCGGATATGTGCATATTGTATCTATCTGTCCTGTAACTCATCTAGTCCAGATACAGATTCTTAGTTTTAGCACTTAAATTTGCTTATTCGTGCTCAGTACTTGTTCAGAATGTGTAAGCACTAAATAAGCTACTAATTACTATAACACTCAACCTTCCTCATTACCTAGAGGAAAACAGTTTTTGTACTTATTTTTCTCACTTGCTTAGAGAAAAACAGCTCTTGTACTCACTTTCCTCACTTATCTAGAGGAAAATATTTTTTTATTCAGGCATGTCCAAGGGTCAGCTCCCAGTGTTCTCTCCTGTCTATCTGATGAATCTGGGCATCTTGAGGCAATGTAGAAATTGCCTCATGTATACAGACAACCCTCTCCTCCTACCACCTAACACTACAACCTGTGAGAGATGCACATATCTAGACAAACTGGAGGTAAAGCTCTCTCCAACCAAGACTGAACTTGACAGTCAAGAGGAGAAGGTAAACATTTGCACCACACCACACTCATCACATAGCCTCACTAAATCTACACCAGCAAAATCCACACATAGTAACACAAAAACATTCACGGAGGCTCTCAATAATAATCTGTCTAAGCAACAGAAACCTCCAAAGCAGAAACGCAAGCAACCTCCATCCCCTAACACAACCCAAATGACACATAGCCCACAGAATCAGTGTGCCACTCAACCACAGCCAATAAGGCAAAACAACGTACCCAACACACTAGTCATAGACTCTAAAGTCAGGCACACTGATGTCCCACTCACCAGGCTAAACAAGGAGAAGGTTACTGTCAGCTGCCTGTCGGGTGCCAGGATCTGCCACATAACCCACGCACTCAGGTCTCTCCACAACAAGTACAAATATGACTCTGTCATTGTCCATGTTGGTGTGAATGACCTGAGACGTACCTCCCTGGACTACATGAAAAGAGACATGGAAGAGCTCTCTGATCTTGTAGCCCAGGCAGGTGTGACCCAAGCCATGAGTAGCATTCTGCCATTGCCCAGAATGATACCGCAGTTGTTCTTCTTTCGGCTTTTCCCGGTTAGGGGTTGCCACAGCGGATCTCCGGTCTGCTAATGATTGGCAGTAGATTTTTATGGTGCTGAGGTGCCAGCTCAATGCCCAGCCTTCAACGAAGACACGCCCATTCACACACGTCTTTTGAAGGTCACTCCACCATGGGGAGGACATGCAGACTCCATACGGAAGGCACTCCAGCTGAGAATCGAATGGGAGAACCTCTTGCTGTGAGGCGACAATGATACCGCAGTACAAAGACAAAATGATTGACTTCAACAATTGGCTAAGCTTCTGGTGTCATTCTAAGGGGATTCAGTATCTGTCTGCTTGGGATGGCATGGTCGACAGACCATGATGCTTTGCCACAGATGGCCTGCACCTGTCGCCCCTGGGATTCCAGATACTGGCTAAGGCTCTTGCCATCCCTATAGTGCCTTTTTTAGGCAAGGTTCAAAAGACAAATTCACCACCATAACAGGAAAAGGCAAGCAAAAACTGAGGGTAATGCTACTCAATGCTAGAAGTCTACATTTCAAAATGCACTCACTCGATGCATTCCTTAAAATGGAGAACATCGATATCTGTGCAGTGACTGAGACCTGGTTCAAGGGTCCAGAAAGCACCCCTGCACTACCAGGCTATAACTCATACCACACTTTTGGCCATGTAACCTGGACCGAAACACCAAAGGCAGAGGTGTGTCCATATTCATTAAAGATATCCACACCTCCAGGCTAGTTGCTCAGCATAATGCATCCGAGATTATCCAATTGCAACTAACTCTGGGCAAAACTGCAATCCAAATTGTAGCTTGCTACAGATCCCCCACCATGCCCCAGGATTCCCACTCCTCTTTTCTTGATGTACTGGAAAATATTAGGGTTCAACCAAACACCCTAATAATTGGCGACTTCAACTACCCCACCATTAACTGGGAACTCGTGTACCAACTCCTTAGCTCAACGCTTTCTGGAAGTCAGAAACTCCAATGCCCTGGATCAACATATCCACGCCCCCACCAGGGGCAACAATATCCTAGACCTAGTCATTACCAACATGAGGGACCGGTGTTCCACACCTGAAGTCAACTCCTCGTTGGTCCGATCCAACCATAAGCTAATCATCCTTGATATCCATATCCCACCCCCCATCCCCCACTAAGGAAACCATGGTAAAAAATTTCTCCAAAGCCAACTTCATGCTTCTTAAGACAGAAGTGGTGAACTTCATAACACCCATGCAGATGGACAATACAGTTACAACTGCTGAATCCTACACAAATACACTCTATAAGCACTTACATGAGTGCATGGATCGTGCTATCCCACACAGAACCAAGACGCTATCCTCCAAAAAAAGGAAGCCAATCTGGTGGTCCCCTGCCATAAACAAACTGTACAATAGAAGGAAGAAACTGTTGCAAAAAAGAGTAAAATCCCATGAGTGGAGGAGCTCCCTGGTCAGCCTCAGTAAGAAGCTGAGATCCCTTATAAGATCCTCCAAAGCTAGCTACGAAAACAAAATCACCACTAATTCTAAGGACAACCACAAAGCATTATACAGCTATGTCAAGAATCTCGATGGCAACACCCAGGTCTGCTCTGACTTACAGCAGAACGGCACAAAAATTACAGAACCAACTGATATTGCCAACATCCTGGCAGATAGGTTCAGTGCTAACTTTACTCCCCCACCCCCTAAGGGCCCATATCTATACAGGAAGAATGCAGAGTCCCTGTAATCACAACTACACAGGTAAAAGCTGCACTCTCTAAAGCCAAAAATACAGCATCCATGTGACCGGACAACATCCCAGGCTGCATTTTACACGAACTTCAGAATGAAATGGCTCCCCACTTAAGCACCATGTTCAATAATAGCCTTGCATCAGGCTTTGTGCCCACTGAATGGAACACAACAATAGTTATCACACTCCACAAAGGGGGAATCCACCACTGATACCAGGAACTATCGACCTATTAGCCTGATGAGCCTGGTCCGCAAGGCCATGGAACGTATCATCATGGAACTCATAAACAAAGACATTGGTAACCTCCAAACTCTGGATCCCAACCAGTTCAGGTTTGTGAAAGGAAGATCATGCCTCCTAAACCTGATCGACTTCTTTGAGGCAGTCACCAAAGCTGTAGATGAGGGTAAGGTGGATCACACAGCCTATCCTGACCTCTCCAAGGCTTTCAACACCATCCCCCATTCTGGAATTATAGCTAAACTCACTAAACTAGGTATAAATCTCTATGTTACAAGATGTGTTGCCAACTGGCTCACTGACAGAACCCACACTGCAAAAGTTGCAGACTCCAAATCTGACCTCAAACCAGTGACAAGTGGAGTACCACAGGGTTCAGTTCTGGGACCTTTCCTGTTTGGTATCTACTTCTCTGAAGTACAGACTAACACAGAAGGCCTCTGGTTAACGAAGTTTGCAGATGACTGCAAACTAGGAGCCATAGTCAAGTCCCCAAATGATGTGGACATCCTACAGAAGGGCCTCGCTGAGATGGATGCCTGGTGTCAGAGCCATGGCCTCAAGCTCAATGCCAAAAAGTGCAGTGTCATCCCCTTTGGTAAAGACTCTGTACCCATGAACTACCACATAGGCAGCAATCTACTTAACACTGAATGTGTGATAAGAGACCTTGGGACCCAGGTGGACAGTAGTCTCTCCTTTGATAGTCACATCACCACAGTAGTCAGGAAGTCCTTCTACATGGCACACCTCATCATAAAAGGGTTCTCATCCAGGAGAAAAGAGGTCATTGTTCCCCTCTACTCGACACTCATTAGACCCATTATAGAGTACAACGCCCCTTTTGGAATGTACCTCACAAGACATCTGCAGCAGCTGGAAAGGCCACAGAAGTACCTCACAAAGAGGATTACTGGCCTCAAACAAATGCCCTACACTGACCGTCTCAAAAAACTCCAGCTTTACTCCCTAGCATATCACCTACTCCGAGGTGATCTCTGCCTAACATATAAGCTATGTCAAACCCAGAGCTGTTGGACATGCTTCACCTAAAGAAATCCTAGTCTCTCTGAGCTATACACTCTAGGGACCTAAACTTTGTCACCACAATAAACATGACATGCTGGAGGGATAGATTCCTGTCCCCAGGGACTTCCTGTACTCTGGAACAGGCTACCCATCAATGTCAAGCAAAGTTCTTCATTAGCACTCTTCAAGAAAATTCATGATGAGTGGATGGGAAATAGGAAATACACCCTGGGGACGATTTCTGTGTCTCTGCTCGACAGTGGCACAGGTATATAACTTTCTTGGGTGGCGTAAGCCAGGCAATCTTGTTGCCTAGGCTTACGTAGGTGTGTGTGTGTGTGTGTGTGTGGCGTAAGCCAGGGATTTTTGTTGCCTAGGCTTACGTAGGTGTGTGTGTGTGTGTGTGTGTGTGTGTGTGTGTGTGTGTGTGTGTGTGTGTGTGTGTGTGTGTGTGTGTGTGTGTGTGTGTGTGTGTGTGTGTGTGTGTGTGTGTGTGTGTGTGTGTGTGTGTGTGTGTGTGTGTGTGTGTGTGTGTGTGTGTGTGTGTGTGTGTGTGTGTGTGTGTGTGTGTGTGTGTGTGTGTGTGTGTGTGTGTGTAAACTGAAAGAAAAACCCAGTCAAGTTATTGTTTTCACTTAGCATCTTAAGCCTCCTGTAATGGCAGCAGCACATGGGTGATATACAAATAATCCTTTAAGAACATCAAGTATTTCAGCTACGCGGCTTATGACTTTTTACTTTTAAAGTCTTTATGTCATACATTCAAGCTAATAAAGCCAAACCCCAGTTTCTGTGGACATCATGTTTCGGCCTTTTTATTGACCTCATCATGTGTATGTGCATCTGTGTGTGTGCATGTATATGTGCATGTGTATCATCATCATCATCAACCCTCTTCATCCCATTTTCTACATAGGGTCAGGGTGTCATGTTAACTGTCGCCACCTCACTCAATTCAATGCCACACTCCGCCCTTCTTTGACACTCATGTCGGACTATCACAGATCTTCTCAAACACAGTCCATCTACCTCTTTGCTGGATGCCCTTGTTTCCTCTTACCTTCTTCCTATCTGTCCCAAATCTTCTTCACCAGATTGTCTTCTGCTTCTCTGCACATGTGGCTGAACCCCATAATCTGATCTCTTTGATTTTTTCTGCAATTGGAGCTACTTTGGCTTCTGCTCTTATGTCCTCATTTCTTCATCTGTCCCACAGTGTGCATCCTACTAGCCTTCTCAGACACTTCATTTCCATCGCCTCTAGCTTTCTCATCTGCTCTCCCATACATACAGTAGTACTGGTTGCACCACTGTTTTGTATACCTTACTTTTCAACTTCTCTGGCATTCTTCCATCATAGACTACACCTGACACACTATGCCATTTGGCAACAGCCCCTCTGATTCTAGCCTTGACCTCTTCATTCAGACTTCCCTTCTCCTCAGTCACCCCTCCCTGATACTTTAAGTTGTTAACCTGCTCCACTATTTTCTCTTCTAGATCATTTCTCAGCTTCTTCTGATTTCCCCAGTTTGCAGCCATTACAACTGTCTTATCTGTACTTAGTTTCATCCCATTTGCCTTCAGCTTTGCATTCCATTCCCCCATCTTTTGCTGATTTTCTTGCTTAGAGTCTGTCAGCAATGCCACATTGTCTGCATACAGCAACTTTGTTGATATGTCCCCTCCGACCTGTTTGCTAATGTAGTCCATCACCAGTATGAACAGCTGTGAGTTCAGAGCTGAACACTGCTGCACAACCACTCCCACTGGGAATCCTTCTGTGAGACCAAACACTGTTTGTACTTGAGTCATTGGGTCCTTGTACATAGCTTGCATTAATTCTTTCAATGTTTCTGGGACTTTGAACCACCACAGTACTTCCCAAATCAACTTTCTTGAAATCTTGTCATATGCTTTCTCCAAGACTAGGAATGCGCAGATGGACTCTTTCCTCATCTCTAACTTCTTCTCAAGTATCTGTCTCACTGCAAACATTGGATCAGTTCTGCTGAATCCTGATCTGAATCCAAACTGCTCATCTCCCATCTTACTTTCTACTTTTTTGCACATCTGTTTATGTCACCCTCTCCAAAACTTTCATGCAGTGTGACAGGAGTTTGATATCTTTGTACTGCTCACAGTTCTGGATGCCCCCTTTGTTCATGCAGACTGGCACGAGTATGTTTATTCTCCAGTCCTCTGGGATATGCCTTTCTCTAAATACTTCTATGAGTAGTGTCTGGAGCCATTTCTCCCCTATCCCGCTCAGCATCTTTGTCATATCTGATGTGACCTCATCTGAGCTTGCTGCTTTCCAAGACTTCATTTTTCTTTAGTTCTATTCTTACTTCTTCTATGGTGAGCTTCTCTTCTTCTCTCATTGTAGGCAGTGTCTGGGGTAGTGCAGCTCCTGTGGGTTTTCTACATTTAGAACATACTGGAAATACTCCTTCCACCTGCCTTTGATGTCTTGTAGACTGGTGAGAAGGTTGTTGCTGGCATCCCTTATGAAGGGTGTCTGACTATATTCTTTGCCTTTCAACCTGATATTGTTCCTTTGTGCCACCTACTCAGTCACTTTCCAGAAGCTGGTAGAGTACCTCCAATGTCCTGTTCTTTGCCACTGCAAACTCCTTTCTTAGCTTCTTGGTTAGCCAGCCAGTATTCCTTCCTAGCATGGTCCATCTTTTCTCCCACTTTTTCCTGCACTCCTTTCTTTTGATTGCTTCTTGCACATCTGCATTCCACCACCAGCTTTCTTTATGTACCTTATTTCAGGTCTATATTACATTGCCAAAATCTTATTCCAGCGAACACCTATTCACAGACACCTAAGCAGCTAAAATCACTTCAGTGATTCGCTGAATTTACTAAGGGTAAGGACGTAGCTACCCAACAATAGAACTTTGTCCTTTTCTCCACTGTAGTGCTATCTCAGAGTTGGTATATATAGTTAGGTGGGTTCAACTGACAAAGATGTTGGTCTGTTGTTCTTTGAGCAAGTATTTCCTTGCCCTTAGTAAATTCAGTGAATCGCTGAAGCAATTTTTGCTGATTAGGTGTCGGTGAATAAGGGTTCGCCAGAATATGATTTCGGCAATGTAATATAGACCCCCTTATTTCCATACCTTGCTCAGCCACATATCAGTTCTGCAGACCTCACACATGCTGTTTTGAGCCACTGCCTTCAACTCCACATATTTCCTCCTCTTCATGGGGTGCTAGAGTCCTATGTAATTCTTTGAACTGTTGTGTTTTCTCTCCAGTCAACTTCCAGGTCTTCAGCCTGGTCTCTGTTGACCTTAGAGCCTTCTCTGCCCATTGCTTGCAGATGAATGTGGCAATCAGTGGTTTATGCTGTGGGCCAACTGTTTCACTGGGGAAGACTTTGCAATCACTGATTCTATGCCAGTGCCCTTTCCATACCAGGAGGAAGACTACCTGAGTTGCATGTTGGCAACTCTTGTATGTGATCTTGTGACTGTCTCTCCTTCTGAACCATGTGTCGTCTACTATCAAGCCATTTGCCATACAGAAGTCTAGAATGCCCTCTCCTTTATTCTTGTTGCCCCATCCATGTGGACCCAGGCAGTCCTCATATGCTGTTCTGTCTGTTCTGATATGTGCATTCAAGTCACCCATTACCAACACCAATTCATGCTGTCCTGCTTTTTCTGGTAGGTCCTGCAACTGCTGTCTGAATTCATTCTTTTCCTCCTTACCACAACCCTGCTGTGGCGCATAGGCTGAGATTACGAATACTGCCCTATCATAGGCTGAGATTATGAATACTGCCCTATCATAGGCTGAGATTATGAATACTGCCCTATCACAGGCTGAGATTACGAATACTGCCCTATCATAGGCTGAGATTACGAATACTGCCCTATCATAGGCTGAGATTATGAATACTGCCCTATCATAGGCTGAGATTACGAATACTGCCCTATCATAGGCTGAGATTATGAATACTGCCCTATCATAGGCTGAGATTATGAATACTGCCCTATCATTACACTGGAGCCTGAATGCCGTGAGTCTATCACTAATTCTGATGATAGCCCTCAATGCCTTCTGAAGGCATTCTCTTACCACAATTCCCACACCATTTCTAGCCTGTCCTCCTCCTGAATAGTAGACTCTGGATCCCAAGCCAATTGTCTTTGCTGCACTGCCCTTCCATCTTATCTCTTGGATATGTAGGATGTCCGCCTTTGTTTGTAGCATGATGTCATCCAGTTCCAAGCATCCTGTCAGTGAACATGCACTGAGTGTAGCAATTCTTAGTTCATGTTTGGCAGATGATTGGTTTTACATATAGCTTTTGCTCAACAGAGCTATCCCAGGTAACTCAAGCTGGGCAACCAGCTAATTGATTCAGGGCTGCTGGGCTTTTTGGCAGGCACACACTGGCCATTAGGAGCAGATACACCCTTTTCCACTGTTAGCCAAATCACCTAAAGCCATATTTTATACTGTTGAGTGGCTATCCCTGCCACAGCCCGTAGTCAGTGATCCATGTTCTCCTATCTTGAGAATACTGTGCACCACTGTTGATGCCCAAAGCTGTTGGTTTATGCAACTCTTCCCTCTATAAGGCACCATATAGAGTATGTGCTGCTGCCCACAGCTGCATTCATTGGTGAGTTTGAGATGGAAACACTCAGTGTATGTTTTTTTTTTCAGAGGTGGGAAGAACCCCACAGAGACATAGGGAGAATGTGCAAACTCTAAACAGGCATTGTCCGGCAGTAAGGATAGAACCAAGTACCTTGTGCATGGGAGGTGAATACATATAGGTATATATTGATATATATAGATAGATAGATAGATAGATAGATAGATAGATAGATAGATAGATAGATAGATATAAATATTGATATAGATATATAGCTACACTGGATATAGTCCTCACTAATATGGGAGAGTGCTGCACTCCCCCTAATGTAATGTCTTCTCTGGTAAGGTCAGACAACAAAACAGTCTCCTTTGAAGTAAAAATAAAGCCCAGAACCCCAGCTAACACTGGAATGTTCAGGAACTACTCTAAGGCTAACTTCATACTAATAAGTGATAATGTGGCAAAATTTCAAGCCTCCATAAACAGTGAGAAAACTGTTGCTTATGTGGAACTGTTCACAGAAACCCAATTCAAGCACAATAATAGCTGCATAGAGGCAGCTTTACTCACCAGGAAGAAGTAGAGAATTAACTTAAAAAATGTGCTACACTGGTGAAATTACAACATCAACAGGGTGTATAAGAGACAAAAGAAACTTGTGGGAAAATTTAGGAGATGTAGCACCCAGCAGAATAAAAGCACTCTCATCAAAAAAAAAAAAAAAAAAAAAAAAAAAAAACTCAGAGGACAAATAAAGTCTACCAAAGTCAAATCTGAAGTACATTTGGACTCAGAGGCCAAGGACAATCACAGGGCATTCTTTAGCTGTGTCAGCAACCTCAAAGGCAATACACAATTGTGTGGGGAGCTCATTGTAAATGGAGCCACCTATACTGAGCCAGAAGATATAGCAAACGTGCTGCCCAAAGAATTCAGCTCCAGCTTTACCCTTCTCTCCCCCTCAACCTTCCTTCAGGAAATACCATCAAATATAACTTCTCCTGCTATTATTTGGGAGAAGGTCCTTAATGCTCTTTCTAAGGCCAAGAACACTGCATCAATGGTCCCAGACAATATTCCAGGATGCCTTCTAAATAGTGTGAAACATGACCTATCAGGCTGTCTGGAATTGTACCTTCCAAATAGGCTTCATGCCTCAGGAATGGAGAATAGCAACAGTTATCCCACTGCACAAAGGTAGGCCACCTACAGACTCTGGAATCTACAGACCCATAAGTTTTGCTAGTCGTATATACAAAGCCATGGAATAAATTATCAACTGGATTGTTTCTCTGTGTGGCTTTACCATGCCTGTGAGATGGAATTTTATTCCATTACTATAAATGACCTACCCATACCAGCCACTTAGTACAAAGTGAGAGAATCTTTCTGAATCCTTGCTATAGACTGCTCACAGGTGCATGTCTAGTCACCAAGAGGGTACAGTGGACAATAATAAGTCATAAGTAAGGGCACTGCCTCCAAAAAAAGAGGTTATAACCCCCCTGTACTCTTCCCTCATCAGGTCAATAATAGAGTGCTATGCTGCCTTTGGTATGTTCCTTTCCAAACACCTGCAACAACTGGAGAGACCACAAAGGTTCCTTACAAAGAAATTTCAGGGTCTTTAATATCTATCTTATGTGGATAGACTGAAGCCATTGTCAGTTTACTGTGTCGTAGAGACTGCTCAGAGGTGACCTGCACATTGCATATAGAGCGATCTCTGACCCAGCTTTAATGGACATGCTGCACATGCACAAGTCAAATGGCACACAGGTCACTCGCTCAAATGATCTTAACCTGGTATGTGACATCAACAGAACTTGCATGACACAGATTTGTCTCACAGAGGTTGCCCCACCTTTGAAACAAGCTTCCCATTCATGTTAGACAAAGCTCCTAATTGGCCCTATTTAAGCACAATTAGGACATTTGGATGGGTAACTGGAAATTCACACTGGGGATTCAACCTGTGTCCCACTTGGACAGGGGCAATGGGTGCTGATCTTAGTGTCTGCTTGAACCAGGCACCCTTGGGAACATGGGTTGAACTTGGCTAGGCTTGTAAGGGTCCTGGGACAGTTAGCCTAGTAACCTCCTATGATCCTATGACCCTATAAAAAAGAAATTTTGTACTTACCATAATGTTCCATGTGTGTTGCCCATCTCATCCTTTATTCTTACTGATGGTGTGGAGCCGATCCGTCAGATCCGACTCGTCCATTACATAAGCTCGAGGCCTAAGCTATGCTCATGGGCATTTTTCCCTACTCATAACGCAACTCCTTTACAACCTCAGATCTTGTTTGCCCTCAAGCAGTGACAAGGTGATTAATCTTATCATTATTATATTAAAAACCCACATTATTTCTGAGGCTATAGAATCCTGTAAAGATCCAATTAGAACTACTCAGTCTCCCAGGAATATAAGTAGAGGGTATTCTGGGTGGGTTGTGAGAATAAAGGACAAGATGGACAACACGCATGGAACGTTATGGTGAGTACATAACTTCTTTATGTGATGTTGTCAATCTCATCTTTAATCTCACTGGTGGAACCACGTCCCTAGCTATGTGATTCTTGGGTGGCTCATGGGAGAATATTCCTCAGAACCACAGAACCAAAGGATGCTCTACTCCTAGAGGCCAAATCCAACTTGTAATGAGTAACAAAGGTATGTGGCTTTCCCCAGGTTGCTGCTGCACAGATGCTGTCCAAAGGTAATTTAGCATGGAAAGCTGCAGAAGTGGATAATGATCTGGTGGAATGAGCTTTGAGTATTTGCTACAGTCTTGTTGTTAGAATTTCTATGAAAGATATACATTGTGAAAGCCAGTTGAATAATGTTACTTTAAATACTGGTTGGCCTCTCTTAATTTCTGAATAGGAAATAGTTGATCTGACTTTCTAAATTCTGATGCCCTGTGCAAATAAAAATGTAGCTGTCTATGAACATCTAAAAGATGCAAAGTGTACTCCCTTTTGTTTTGAAAATTTGGAAAGAACACAGGTAAGTCAATAGAATGATTGAGGTTACTCTCTGAAACTACTCTGGGTAAAAAGGAAGGGTTTGCGCGTAGAAAGACTCTATCCTTGTGAAAAATTATGTATGGAGGCTTGGAAGATAAGACCTGTAATTCCAAAACTCTCCTAGCTGAAGTAATAGCTATTAAAAAGAGCATTTTCCATGAAAGATATTTAAATTCACATCTAGCAGATGGTTCAAAAGGAGGGGAGATGATTTTTGATAAGACAAAATTCAAGTCCCAACTTGGAAGTGGGTCTCTATATGGGAGGTCTAATTAGAGTAATTCCTCTGAGGAATGTTTTGCAAAGTCTGCTTGAAATGATTGCAGAACCATTTTCTCCAATGTGAAAATTTGAGATCACTACTAACTGTACTCTAATTGTAGCTGCATCAGCTCCCTCATTAAATAATGTGGTTAAGAATTCTAGTATAGAATGTAAAGGAGCTGTTAATGGGTCTATCTGATTAGTATCAGACCAGGCCACAAATCTTTCCCATTTGCTTTTGTACAATTTTCGAGTACACATTTTATGAAAAGATAGCAAAATGTGTTTAACTGGACAGGAAAGGTGAGGAAACCTGGCTATCATGGGAACTGGAGCAACCAAGATGTCAATTTGAGATTGTTCAGACTGGGATGAAACATTCCTGACAGATGAGTCAGTAGGTCCAGAACTGGATCCAGAATCCATGGTCCCTTCCATACATGAGGCCGAAGAAAGGGGAACCATATCTGTCGAGGCCAATAGGGGGCAACTAGAATTATTGCAGTCTAACAAACTTGCTTTCTGTAGGACCTTGGGGATTACAGCTATCTGTGGAAAAGCATAAAGAAGTCCCAGAACCAATAGTGAACAAGTGAATCCCTTGATGACTCCCCTGTTGGGGGATCAGGGCAAAGTAGTTGCTTCATTGACATTGATGGGTGATGCAAAGTGATCGCAGCAAGACTGGTCCCATTTTCAGAAGATCTCCTCCACAACTTTCTGACTGAGGGACCACTCGTGCAGCCATAGAAAGCTCTGCTCAGTTTGTCTACAATCATGTTGGACTTCCCCAGGATGTGCGTGTGTTGCTATGAGAAAATGGTTGGAGGCCTCTGCCCATTGCCAGACCCTCAGGGCTTCTCGACATAGGGGATTAGATCTGGTTCCCCCTGTTTGTTTATGTACCAGACTACAGACATGTTGTCTGGCTGAATTGCTATCATTCCCAGAGGGAGGGAATCCTGAAATGCTTGCAACGCCAAGGGCACTGCCCTCATCTCTAGAACATTTATGTGCAAATGGGCCTCGTGTTTTTGCCAGATACCTTGAACTGTCTTTCCCAGATAATATCCCCACCATCTGGGAAGCATCCATGGTCACAGTGGCTTGGGGCTGAGGGGGAATAAAGGGGCAGCCTTGAAACATCAGGGGAGAGTTGAGCCACCACTGAAGGTCCCTTTTGCATGAGTCTGTTATTATAACCTTGTGTGTCATCAGCAGATCCAGAAATGACCATTGTGTTGAAAGTAACCACTAGAGAATTCTCATGCGAAATCAAGGTAACGGGATTAGAACAACTGAAGCTGTCATTTCCCTAGGACCTGTAAAACTAACCTGGCAGAACCCATTTATTTATTTTCAGTGTCCTTACATAACATTGAAGGTCATGCACTCTGTCTTGAGGAAGTTTTGCTGACAAAATTGTTGTGTTTATCTGAGCTCCTATGAATACCAAGGATTGACATGGCTCTACAGCAGATTTTTTGTAATTTATTGTAATTCCTAGGGAGGAACAGTGCTGCAGGGTATAATCCCTGGCTTGTAGCAGAAGATGGCTGGTCAGGGCAGTAATGATCCAGTCATCCAGATATGGAAATGCACAGAATCCTTTGCATCTCAGGTGAGCTGCCACTACCACCATACACTTGGTGAACACTCTGAGGGCAGTGGTGAGACCAAATGGCAGAACTCAAAATTGGAAGTGACTGGCTCCTAGCTGGAAGTGTAAGAATTGTCTGGATCACCTGTCCATTAGAATATGGTAGTATGGATCCTGGAGGTCTATGGAGCACTTCCAATTGTCTTTTTCCAGAAATGGAAGCATTGACTGCAGTGTCACCATCTGAAACTTGGATTTCTGGGCATATTTGTTCAGATTGCCGAGATCCAAAATGGGTCTCCAGTCCCCTGTTTTCTTTGGAACTAAAAAGAATCTTGCGTAAGTTCCAGATCATATCTGGTTTGTGAGGACTTCTTGGATGACTCTTTTTCTTAGCGACTTTTGAATTTCTAAGGTTACATGTTCCTTTTGATTGGGTGGAATGTCTGGAACTGATTTGCTTACAGGAACGGGGTCAGAGAAGGGAATGACATATGCCCTGGATATTATGTTCTGCACCCATCTGTCAGTAGTTATCTTTTGCCAGGTTTCTAAGTGCAGAGACCAATCACCCCCAAACTGCCACCAGAGGCAAGCAATCAGGTACTCCCTCAGGAGCATTGAAAGGGCCCTCCAAAGAAGGATTCTCTGGAGCCCTGACTGTGCGGGCCTCTTCTGCCATTACAGTGGCATCTTCCATCGTTGTTCCCCCCTCTGCCCCTGGGGGAACTTTCACCCTGTGTGTCATGGAAAAACCTCTGGGATTTTCTGAACCACATCTTTCCATTACCTCTCCGACCTTTAGGGAAGGGTCTGGTAGGTGTGGAAAAACGTACTCCAATGGCAGACAAGATCTTGCCTTCCTCTTCACACCTGGTGAACACTTTCTTCACTTTAGGCCCAAAAACAAAAGAGCCATCAAAAGAGACATTAACAAAGGAAGACTTGAAGGACTCCATGAAATCGCAAAGGTGCATCCAGGCCTGTCTCCTAAGAACAATACCTGAACTCGCAGCCCTACTCATTCCATCTGATGCATAAGATATGAGCCTCATGGAAGAGTTTATGACGGAATTGAGGATGGCGACTTGAGCATTAACCTTATCTGCTACTCCATCAGCTACAGCTCCTTGGAACATAGAAAAGAAGATTACTAAAACAGAAGTTAAAAAAATAGAAGTTGAACTTATGCAGTACTTGCGAAGTGAAGGGTTTGGTGTAGAAGATCTATCACAGGTTACATCACAGCATGATGGAGTGAGTCCCCAAAGTAAGGAGAAACAGAAAGATCAGGAAACATCTGAATAAGAAATATGGTCACGGGAAAGTCAAAGAGATCTAAAATGGTGTAATATTTATGCAAAGGAGAAAGCAAAACTAACCAATATAAAAAGAGCAGCACCAAAGATATTTGAAGAAAAATACAGACAAAAGAATCCGGACATGGAAACCCTAACAATACAAAAAATAAGAAGACAAAGAGGAAAAGTAGAAAAGGAGATTAGTAATGGAGAAGTTAAAGGGGTCTACTTTATGCACTTGAAACACGAAAAACCCCTAATCCAAACAGCGCGACACATAAAGAGCGAACCGCGAATACGTCAAACGTACTAAAGCACGAAATTTAAAACCTCGAACTGTCATAGTCAGCCAACCCACCACCCGAAACACACTACCTACCCAAACATATACATACACTAACCAAAACCCTACTTCTAACCCTAAATTAAAGCACTAAAACCCTACTGCTAACCCTACACTAAACCCCACATACACAACTATCTATGCACTATCCTTAACCCCTCCCTAACCCTAAGGTCCGTAACTACCGCACACTTCCCCTGTGGAGCTATACCCAAACAAACTAACTATTCCACACACATACACTTAACAAAACCCTACACTAAACCTTACATACATTACCTACACAAAACCTTACATACACTACGTACCTATGCACTTACCTTAATTCCTCCCTAACCCTAAGGTCCGTAACTATTGCACACTTACCTTACGGAGCTATACCGCAAATGGGCCAACTATGCGAATTCAATATTTCTACTTTTGCGGTTTCGTTCGTTTGACGTATTCGCGGTTCGCTCTTTACATGTCGCACTATTTCCATTCTGGTTTTTCAGCTTTCGAGCATGTAAAGTAGACCCAAGTTAAAGAAATAGAAATTGAGGTTATGGAGTACCTGCGAAGTGAAGGATTCGGTGTCGAAAATCTAATTCAGAAAGCACCACAACAGGATAGAGCAATGGATATCCAAATTAAGGGGAAACCAGTGGAACAGGAAGCAATAAGATAATTTGGAGCCTTCCACAGGAAACCAGTTTAAATGTTTACTTGAAGCTAGACAGCAAGGGAAGGAACAGGAAACTGGAAACTCTGATGCAGTCAGTGTTGAGGAGTGATAGGCCAGTGAGTTCCCATATGACAGAGCAACAGATGGCATAGGATGAAACTGAAGAGAATGTGCCACAGGAAGATACTATAGAACCTTCTATAGAATGCCCACAGGAAATGGAAACAAGGGATGTGCCCTCAGTTTGGAAGAAAATGAGCTAAGAGAAGAGTTGCTTGATTTAATAGACAGAAGTAAACATGATATATTACTGTGCAGCTAAATTAATAACTGATAAAGTTCTACCACAAGAACACAGGGTAGTGAGGGAAAGGAGGGGGAGAATTCAAATACCATCATGGAAATAACAAATAGAGAAAATTATAAGGGGCACTATCTCATTTCTAAAATCAGTTGCTTGCTGCAGTACTTTGTTTACCTTTTTAGTGCAGTGTAAGTCACATGTTCACAAAGGCAGGATTTTCAGAGAAGCTTTATTAGCATACTGCAGGTCAGATTTTACAAACTTCAGTGGGGGGTGGACATTACAGGAAATGGTATCAGTTTACAGTTTGTTCTTTTGTATTTTCCTTCCCCCCACCCAGCTATTTAGTTGATTAGCTGAATGACTGACTGGTTTACCCTCAGCCAGGGAATCTATATAGTCACACTCAGATCTGAAGCCTTTGCAGCAATGAAATTGCATCCTTAGTATTTGCTTTTTTTTTTTTTTTTTTTTTTTTTTTTTGGTAAAACTTACTGGAATGATTAGCCCAGCTTAGACAATTGTATTTTCTTTTGTTTGTTTGTTTCATGCTTGTTGCTACATGCATTTTTCCCTTCACTGGTAATTATTTTTCATAGGTTCATAGGTTCATACTAGGCTATCTGCCCTAGGGCATTTATAAGCCTAGCCAGAGTGTGTTTGGCTTTCGCCACCCATTTTAAATTAATTTTGCTATGCCCTTTTTCAACGTTAGTATACTGTGCCTCTGTCTAACAGTGACACAGAAATGATACCCGGGGTAAACCTACGATCCCCCATCCACTCATCAAGATTCCTCTTGAAGAAAGTCAATGAGGGACTCTGCCTAACCTGGACTGGGATTTTATTCCAGAGTGAAGGGAGCCCTGGGTTATGAATCTGTCCCTCCAGCATGTCCTATTTATTTCAGTGCTGAGGTTCAAGTCTCTCGATCGCGTAGCTCGATGGGATTTGGATTTTCTGAGGTGCAGCATGTCCATTAATTCCGGGTTGGACATGGCTTTATACGTCAGGCACAGATCACCTCTGAGCAGGTGATATGCCACTGAGTAGAGCTGGAGTTTCTTTAACCGGGCAGCATATGGCATCTGTTTGAGCCCTTTGATCCTCTTGGTGAGGTACTTTTGGGGTCTTTCCAGTTGCTGCAGGTGTCTGGTAAGGTACATCCCAAAAGGGGCATTGTACTCAATTATGGGCCTGATGAGGGATGAGTAAAGAGGCACGATCACCTCCCCTGATCTAGATGTGAATCCCTTCATGATTAGGTGGGCTATATAAAATGTTTTTCTAACCACTTTGGTTGTCAAATGAGAGATTGCTATCAACTTGGGTCCCCAGGTCCCTAATTACTTCTTCCGTACTTAATGGATTACCACTTATGTGGTAATTTGTGGGCACTTTGTTTTTGCCAAAGGGGATGACTATACACTTTTTGGCGTTTAGTTTGAGGCCATGGCTCTGGCACCAGTTGTCTGTTTCTATGAGGCCCTTTTGGAGGATGCTTGTGTCGGCTGGAGAGTTGATTATGGCGCCCAGTTTGCAGCCATCTGCGAACTTGGTCAGCCACAGTCCTTACTAGTCCTTACTAGCTTGGTCAGCAATAGTATTCCTTACTAGTGCATGTACTAATTCAGACATACATTTAGAAGACAGTGTCCCTCATTTCACAGGACAGCATTGCTTTGGACAGTTGCATCTTGAAAACAAACCCACTGAGTTGCAAATGCCCTAAGATTGTAGAAGAATAAAATCTTATGTTTCAATAAAAACATGTCAGACAACTCTGAAATTGAATCATCTTACTGTATTAAGTTTATATACATGTGCTTGTAAAACCACAGCCTTGCTATGTCTAACTGACTGGCTTGCAATTCAAGGCATTCTTGGTTATCTTGTCAAATTTGTATATGCTGGATAAGTGATAAATATCATACCTCTCAACCTCTTAGAGCAAGAAATCTGGACAAAGCCATAAACAAAAGTGGAACAAAGGTCCAACAACAGGGATGATTTTTAAATATTGCTCTTACAAACTTAGAAAGTTGGCAGAATAACAGGTTTTGCAGTAGCATGAATATTCTGAAGGGTATGAAGTCTGAAACTCAAATTTCTGCCATTATTTTCTAACTTCAGTCTTTAATGATTTGCCACTAATTTGCCAGAAAACCACAATTTTATGAAAAAATTGACCAAAAATATGAGGTAAAAATGTGTACATTTTATGAAAATCTGTACAGTTGAGAGATATGGCTGATAATGAGTGTATTTTATTAAAACTTTGTATGCAGTGCACATAATTGTTTTAGTGGTATACTTCACTGTTAATCTAGGAATTCTCATAACTTTTCTCAAACTTGCCTCTTTTGTGATGCAGATGACTGTGTTGATGAGACCACTTGACCCCTTATCAAGATGGAAATAGATAATAATTTAAATAAATAAATGCACGTGTCATTATGTGTTTATCATTTATTGGTTCATAGGTAGGTACTAGGCTATTGGCCCTAGGGCCTATACAAGCCTAGCCAAAAAGGTACCCTGGCTTTCGCCACCCAAGAAAATGATTTTCCTGTGCCCCTGTCAAGCAGAACCACAGAAGTGATCCCTGGGGTGAATTTCCTATTACCCATCCAATCATCGAGATTTTTCTTGAAGAGTGCTAATGAGGAGCTCTGTTTGACATAGATAGGTAGTCTGTTCCAGAGTATGGGAGGTCTCTGGGACAGGAATCTATCCCTCCAGCATGTTCTGTTTATTGTGGTGACAAGGTTTAGGTCCCTAGAGCGTGCAACTTGGAGGGATTGGGATTTCTTTAAGTGGAGCATGTCCAACAGCTCTGGGTTTGACATAGCTTTGTATGTTAGGCAGAGATCGCCTCTGAGTAGGCGATATGCGATGGAATAAAGCTGGAGTTTTTTGAGACGGTCTGCGTATGGCATCTGTTTGAGGCCAGTAACCCTCTTTGTGAGGTATTTTTGTGGCCTTTCCAGTTGTTGTAGATGTCTTGTGAGGTACATACCAAAAGGGGCGTTGTACTCTATAATGGGTCTAATGAGTGATGAGTAGAGGGGAACAATGACCTCTTTTTTCTGGATGAGAAACCTTTTGTGATGAGGTGTGCCACGTAGAAGGATTTCCTGACCACTGTGGTGACGTGATTATCAAAGGAGAGACTACTGTCAACCTGTGTCCCAAGGTCTCTTATCACACTTTTGGTGTTAAGTAGAGTACTGCCTATGTGGTAGTTCATGGGTACAGAGTTTTTACCAAAGGGGATGACAATGCACTTTTTGGCATTGAGCTTGAGACCATGTCTTTGACACCAGGCATCTGTCTCAGTGAGGCCCTTTTGTAGGATGTCCACATCATTAGGAGTTTCAATTATGGCTCCTAGTTTGCAGTCATCTGCGAATTTTGTTAGCCAAAGACCTTCTGTGTTAGCCTGTACTTCAGAGAAGTAGATACCAAACAGAAGAGGACCCAGGACTGAACCCTGTGGTACTCCACTTGTCACTGGTCTAAAGTCTGATTTGGAGTCTGCTACTTTCATGGTGTGGGTTCTTTCAGTAATCCAGTTGGCAACCCATCTTGTGACATAGGGATTTATACCTAGTTTAGTGAGTTTATCTATAATTCCAGAGTGGGGGATGGTGTCGAATGCCTTGGCGAGATCTAAATAGGCTGTGTGAACCACTTTACCCTCATCTATGGCTTTGGTGACTACTTCAAAGAAGTCTATCAGGTTTAGGAGACATGCTCTGCCTTTTACAAACCCAAACTGTGTGGGGTCCAGAGTTTGGAGATCTCCAATGTCTTTGTTTATGAGTTCCATGATGATACGTTTCATGACCTTACAGACAAGGCTTGTCAGGCTAATGGGGCGAAAGTTCCCGGGGTCTGTTGTGGCCCCCCTTTGTGGAGTGGGATAACTGTCGCGGTGTGCCATTCAATGGGCACAAATCCTGAGGTGATGCTATGATTGAACATGGTACTTAGGTGGGGTGCCAGTTCATTCTGTAGTTCATGTAGCAGGCAGCCTGGGATGTTGTCAGGTCCCATGGATGCTGTGTTCTTGGCCTTGGAGAGTGAAGTTTTTACCTATGCAGCCGTGATTACAGGAACTTTGCATTCTTCCAGTATAAAGATGGGCCCTTTAGGGGGTGAGAGGGGGGTAAAGTTAGCACTGAACCTATCTGCCAGGATGTTGGCAATATCAGTTGGCTCTGTATATTTAGTGTCATTGTGCTGTAACTCAGAGCAGATCTGAGTGTTGCCAGTGAGAGTTTTGACATAGCTATAGAATGATTTGGGGTTGTCTTTAGAATCAGTGGCAATTTTGTTTTCATAACTAGCTTTGGAGGATTTTATGAGGGATCTCAGCTTCTTACTGAGGCTGACCAGGGAGTTCCTCCAATCGTGGGATTTTACTCTTTTTTTGCAACAGTTTCTTTCTTCTGTTGTACAGTTTGTTTATGGCAGAAGACCACCAGATTGGCTTCCTTTTTTGGAGGATAGCATCTTGGTTCTGTTAAGGATAGCATAATCCATGCACTTGTGTAAGTGCTTATAAAGTGCATTTGTGTAGGATTCAGCAGTCGTACCTCTATTGTCCATCTGCATGGGTGTCGTGAAGTTTGCCACTTCTGTCTTAAGAAGCGTGAAGTTGGTTTTAGAGAAATTTTTTACGGTTGTTTTCCTAATGGGGGGTGGGAGCCGGATGTTTATGTCTAGGGTGATTAGCTTGTGGTCGGATCTGACCAACGAGGAGCTGACCTCTGGTGTGGAACACCGGTCACCTATGTTGGTGATGACCAGGTCTAGGATATTGCTGCCCCTGGTGGGGGTGTGGATAAGTTGATCCAAAGCATTGGAATTGATGATTTCCAGAAAACGTTGAGCAAAAGAGTTGGTACATGAGTAGTTTTCCCAGTTAATGGTAGGGTAGTTGAAATCACCCATTATTAGAGTGTTGGGTTGTACCTTAATATTTTCCAGTGTATCAAGAAAAGAGGAGTGGGAATCCTGGGGCATGGTGGGGGGTCTGTAGCAAGCTACAATCTGGATTGCGGTTTTGCCCAGAGTTAGTTGAACTTGGATAATCTCGGATGCATTATGCTGAGCAACTAACTTGGA
This sequence comes from Protopterus annectens, assembly GCF_019279795.1. Taxonomy (NCBI): domain Eukaryota; kingdom Metazoa; phylum Chordata; order Ceratodontiformes; family Protopteridae; genus Protopterus; species Protopterus annectens. The sequence continues at coordinate 1,297,180,630 of NC_056726.1, read as the reverse complement.
GGTGTGGATATCCTTAACAAATATGGACACGCCTCCACCTTTAGTGTTTCGGTCCGAGTTTACTGGCCGAAAGGTGTGGTATGAATTATAGCCTGGTAATGCAGGAGTGCTCTCTGGAGCTTTGAACCAGGTCTCTGTCACTGCACAGATGTCAATGTTCTCCATTTTAAGGAGTGCCTCGAGTGAGTGCATTTTGAGGATTAGACTTCTAGCATTGAGTAGCATTACCCTCAGATTTTGCTTGCTTGTACCTGTTATGGTGGTGAATTTGTCATTTGAACCTTGCCTAAAAAAGGCACTATAGGGATGGCAAGAGCCTTTGCCAGTATCCGGAATCCCAAGGGCGACAGGTGCAGGCCATCTGTTTAAAATGTATTTGCTGTATACCTTTGTCTTTATAGATCCACATATATTTGTATGTATACACACATGCACACATAAAAGTATATTATAGATATATATATATATATATATATATATATATATATATTTTATTTTTTTTTAATTTTTATCCTGTAAATGTGTTAACACTCATTTCTTTTTGTCTATAATTTCTATTACTTGATGTGATGACTTTGTATGTCAGTTTAGGCTGGAAATTTTCTCCCCGGGCGCTGAAAATGGGTACTGTCCCAGTAAACAAATGTAAAATAAAATAAATAAAAATATATATATATATATATATATATATATATATATATATATATATATACACACACACACATATATATATATATATATATATATATATATATATATATATATATATATATATATATATATATAAATCTGTTTCTGAATTTGTGTGTCTCAGTTTATGCATACAGATGTATACACACCCATATGTGTGGTGTGTTGGTGGATATATACATATAGGTTCATAGGTAGGTACTAGGCTATCTGCCCAAAGGCATTTATAAGCCTAGCCGGAATGTGTTAGCTTTTGCCGCCCCCTTAGATGATTAGTTCCCTGTTCCTCTGTCTAGCAGAGCCACTGAAGTGATCCCTGGGGTAAACTTCCTGTTTCCCATTCACTCGTCAAGGTTTGTCTTGAAGAGTGTTAGTGAGGAGCTCTGCCTAATGTAGATTGGAATCTTGTTCCAGAGCATGGGAAGTCTCTGAGACAGGAATCTATCCCTCCAGCACACCCTATTTATTGTTGTGGTGAGGTTTAGATCCCTAGAGTGTGTGACTCAAGGGGATATGGTTTTCTTTAGGTGGAGCATATCCATTAATTCTGGGTTGGACATGGCCTTGTATGTCAGGCAGAAATCACCTCTGAGTAGGCGGTATGCAACCGAGTACAGCTGGAGTTTCTTCAGTCGAGCTGCATAGGGCATCTGTTTGAGGCCAGTGATCCTCTTGCTGAGGTA
>NC_056726.1:1297162236-1297178757 GCF_019279795.1 Protopterus annectens | reverse complement strand
CTTGTTATTAATGCTTCTAATATTGAGATGACAGGACTAGAGAGAGTTATTGGCCTATTAATTGTAGGTTTGTAGCTTATATTACAAGTAGAGGGGGTATGTGTAGCTGAAGTGAGTTGGCCAGGGTTGGGGTGAATATCACCACCAAGTATTAGGTTGAGTCTATACTTGGTAATGAACTTCAGGAATTTGTTTATTAGTTTGTGGTAGTGTTTGGATCTAGAGCTAATGTGCCTGGGGTTGAGATGTTGATAGACTGAACAAGATGTTGGATAGGATGTGGTACTGTAAGTATGGTTGAAGGTGGAAGGATTTACAGCTGGGGTGATAGTATGGCCTTTTGGAACCTGAAATCCCGTAAGAAACTGGTTTTCATACAAGGTTAGTCAGGGTATTAAAGGGGGGAACATTTTGCAAATTGCACTAACTTGTAACTTGCCTTTCAAGAGATGGCATTGTGGTAATACACTGCAGCTCAAACCTTTCTCCACCTATATGGTTTAAGTAGAATGCTTGGTCGCTATCAAATTAGGCAAATAAAAAACAGCCAACAGCAAAACTCTTAAAGGAGTCCAACTTTCTTACGCAAAAAAGTGATCTCAGAATTGAGTATGCTAAGTAGAGTAGATTGCATTTTTATTCATTTTCCAACCTGTTTCAGGTAGCAAAAGAGCTTAGAGCCTCTCTTAGCAAGCTTTGGGCATAAAACAGAGAACCAGTCCTGGATAATATGCCAGTCCACTGAGGGGGTTATATGAATTATTGTACATTATTTTCACTTTTACATTATGTATATTAATATTATATTGGAATGAACATATCCAAATATAATACATAAAATATATTAATAGTTGTGTTAAGGCTATAATATAATATATATGCATTTAATATTACTATGTGAAGTGTATAGTCTATAAATTTATCAGACATTCTTACCCCCAGAAAACTGATTTTGGCCATTTTACCATCAGTCATTTTTTTGGCTGATACTGCTTTTCAGCCAGCCAATTTCACATGAATTAAATAACACAAATCCCCTGCTTGATGCTCTGGACATAGTGAAAAGCACATTAATGAACAGAAAAATAAAAATGCAGATTCAGAGCTACCATTACTTAATAACTGCAGCAAAACATATGAGCAAAAGCAAGAAATGTTTATCATCTGTACTCTAAGATGTTCCTGTTAACTGGATCTTTGTTGTGCAAGCTTATACTTCTAAAATAAATTTCTGCTATTGCTGCAAAATCCTGTTTACTGGTGCCTCTATGTTCTGTACCTGCATTTGCCATAAATATGTTATGTACAGGAAATCTGTACATAGAAGTGTTTTCTGCTTACTATGAAGCAGACAATAAAGTCATTGATGTCCATAGACTAGGGTGGGAGTACAGGTCTGATGTCCACACATGCTGCTAAAGATAGTAAAGATAGCACTTCTAATTTGCCTGCTGCACTTTGTTAAATGGAGACATAGTTATGCATCACTGAAACCCTGAGGAATTTGTCACCTCATATCTGGAAATTAACAGTGACTCAGTATGGATGACATTTCTCCTAAAGTGCTTTATAGATCAAACAGTCTGCCAACTGTTAACAATGTTATGCATCAACTGTTATATTGTTAATGCCTTAGGCTGTGAATGCCTTTCAGTTCTATCAATGGCAAACTGTCCATGTAAATGGGTGCAACCTATTTCATGATGAAAGTCATGGTGGTATCCGAGTCACTAGAAGCACTGTTAATACTGTTATCAACAAGGCAACCTTAAATAATGAAATAAAAATGTTCAGAAGGCATTTACAGGGGCATCTGAAAGATGAGTAAATAATACTTTTATCATGAACCTTCATATTGTCCTTAATTGTGCTGTAAAATGAACTCCTGATAATTTATTTATTTATTTAACATTTGTTTACTGGGAAGATCAGACTGGACACAGGTCCTTTTTCAGCGGAGGCCCAGAGAGAAAAGCTATGAGTAACAGTAAATTTTCATGCACACATTACAATAATCAATAAAGTATAAAGTAAACAAAATGTAGTATACATAAGAACATACAAATTTGTTACATCTTGACAGCAAAACCTAGGCTTTGAACATAGCTAGTACTATTTGTAGGTATGACTTATGTCAAGATATAAGGTTAAGACAGGTCAGTAGGAACAAAGGATTAAACGCTAGGGGAGAAGTTGGATATATTTTGGGTATACTGTGATGTATCAGAGCACTCATGAGGGGTTAGTACAGGAAAATAGCCACTTGTTTTTTAGATAAGCTTTAAGTGATGGCTTAAAGTGGTTAGTGGATGAGACTGAGAGAATGGATTTAGAAAGGGAGTTCCATATACGAAATATATAGTTGGAAAATAAAGATTAAACCATGAAGTCACTGATAAAACTTTCTAGTACAATTACTGGCAATGATTATAGTTAAGTGACAGGAATATGGCAATGCCTTTTCCAGTCTGAGGGCCACAGTGGTAAAGTTATAGTACAGTAAAGTGTAGTTGCAATAGTTCTAATGAATTCCTAAAATAATTCTTAGGCTAGGCCTATTTACTGCTGTTGTTCTTAGCTAATGGATCACAGTTCTAGAACAATGGCTACTGCTGTTGTTCTTAGCTAATGCATCACAGTTCTAGAACAATGGCTACTGCTGCTGTTCTTAGCTAGTGCATCACAGTTCTAGAACAATGTCTGGGGGAACTGAAAGCATCAGAGAAACAAGGACTCCTAGCCACAAATGGGCTTGTTAAAAAGCCTATATTTTATTTATTTATTCATTCAGTTTGTCTACCAGAATAGTATACTGATCATAACAGACCATTGGCAGGAACAGCCTGGGTATTTGCAGGCACAGGGGACATCAAGAAGGACTGCTGACTTCATAGTATACAAGTTTTGAACTCAAGTTTGTTTAGCAACCTGACAGCTGAAAAAAAAAACAGCTGAAGAAGGGATAACAGTAAGCACCTGCTGCTGATGAAACCATCACAGGTGAAGGTGTTGGTGGATCCCCCTGCAAGAGCTATAACTAGGGGAAGGTCAGAGATAGCTGCACTTGCAACTAGGATCCCATGGAAGTGCAAGCCTACATATATATATATATATATATATATATATATATATATATATATATATATATATATATATATTTGTTAATTGGGTAAGTTGACTGGTCCAAAGAACCTTTTCAGCCATGACCCAGGCACACAGGCTAAGTTACATAGTTGAATAATGTATGATATAAGCAAATATCTCAGGTCATTCACACCAGCATGGACAATGACAGAGTCATATTTGTACTTGTTGTGGAGTGACCTGAATGCGTGGGTTATGTGGCATCTGACAGGCAGCTGATAGTAACCTTCTCCTTGTTTAGCCTGGTGAGTGGGACATCAGTGTGCCTGACTGTAGATTCACCTATGTGTGTTGGGTACGTTGTTTTGCCTTGTGGGTTGTGGTTTATTGGCACACTGAGGCTGTGGGCTATGTGTCATTTGGGTTGTGTTGGGGAGGTTGTTTATGCTTTCTGCTTTGGAGGTCTCTGTTGCTTGAGCAGATTATTATTGAGAGCCTCCGTGAATGTTTTTGTGTTTCTATGTATGGATTTTGGTGGTGTAGGTTTTGAGGGACTATGTGATGAATGTGGTGTGGTGCAAGTGTTTACCTTCTCCTCTTGACTATCAAGTTCAGTCTTGGTTGGAGAGAGCTTTACCTCCAGTTTGGCTAGATAAGTGCATCTCTCACAGGTTGTGGTGTTGGGTGGTAGGAGGAGAGGTTTGTCTGTGTACATGAGGCAATTGCTACATTCCTCTAAGATGCCCAGATTCATCAGTTAGACAGGAGAGAACACTGGGAGCTGACCCTTAGACATACCTGAATAAAAACTACTTTCCTCTAGACAAGTGCGGAAAGTGAGTAAAAGAGCTGTTTTGCTCTAAGCAAGTGAGGAAAGTAAGTGCAAAAACTGTTTTCCTCTTGGTAAAGAGGAAGGTTGAATGCTGTAGCAATTTGTAGCTTATTTAGTGCTAACAACAAGTTCTGAACATGTGCTGAGCACGAATAAGTAAATTCAAGTGCTAAAACTCAGAATCTGTACTTGGATCTTGTGGTAGATAGGCTACCTAGTGCTTACCACTCCCACTGATAAGCTAGAATGCTTCCCTCCAACACAGAAAGGCTTGGGGGGCTCAGAAGCTTACAAACGGTCCTGGATACAGCAAATCTGTATCTGGACTAGACTAGTTACAGGAAAGGTGGAAAACAAGTGCAAATATGGGCTTTTAAACCAGAAAGTTGAAAGAGATGGAAAAACTGCCCAAACGGCCAATAAACTACAATTTCCGGGCCAGAAACCACTCTTGTGGTAGATAGGCTACCTAGTGCTTACCACTCCCACTGATAAGCTAGAAGGCTTCCCTCCAACACAGAAAGGTTTGGGGGGCTCAGAAGCTTACAAGCAGTCCTGGATACAGCAAATCTGTATCGGGATTAGACTAGTTACAGGGAAGGTGGGAAATAAGCTCAAACACAGGCTTTTAAACCAGAAAGTTGAAAGAGATGGAAAAACTCCTCCCTGGACTACATGAAAAGAGACATGGAAGAGCTCTCTGATCTTGTAGCCCAGGTAGGTATGACCCTAGCCCTGAGTAGTATCCTGCCATCGCCTAGAATGATACCGTAGTACAAGGACAAAATGATTGACTTCAACAATTGGCTAAGCTTCTGGTGTCATTCTAAGGGGATCCAGCATCTGTCTGCCTGGGATGACATGGTCGACAGACCACGATGCTTTGCCAGAGATGGCCTGCACCTGTCACCTCTGGGATTCCAGATACTGGCTAAGGGTCTTGCCGCCCCTATAGTGCCTTTTTTAGGCAAGGTTCAAATGACAAATTCAACACCGTAACAGGAACAGGCAAGCAAAAACTGAGGGTAATGAGGGTAATGCTACTCAATGCTAGAAGTCTAAATCTCAAAATGCACTCACTCGAGGCACTCCTTAAAATGGAGAACATCAATATCTGTGCAGTGACCGAGACCTGGTTCAAGGCTCTAGAGAGCACCCCTGCATTACCAGGCTATATCTCATACCACACCTTTTGGCAATCTAACCTGGACCAGAACACCAAAGGCGGAGGTGTGTCCATATTAATTAAGGATATCCACAGCTCCAGGCTAGTTGTGCAGCATAATGCATCCAAGGTTATCCAAGTGCAACTAACTCTGGGCAAAACTGCAATCCAAATTGTAGCTTGCTGTAGATCCCCCACCATGCACCAGGATTCCCACTGCTCTTTTCTTGATATACTGGAAAATATTAGAGTTCAACCAAACACCCTAATAATGGGTGATTTCAACTACCTCACCATTAACTGGGATAACTACTCATGTATCAACTCCTTCACTAGCTTTCTGGAATTCATAAATTCCAATGCCCTGGATCAACTTATCCACACCCCCCACCAGGGGCAACAATATCCTAGACCTAGTCATAACCAACATGAGTGACCGGTGTTCCACACCTGAAGTTAACTCTTCGTTGGTCAGATCCGACCATAAGCTAATCACCCTAGATAACCGCATCCCTTCCCCACCTACCATTAAGGAAACCATGGTAAAAAATTTCTCCAAAGCCAACTTCATGCTTCTTAAGACAGAAGTGGTGAACTTCCTGACACCCATGCAGATAGACAATACAGTTATGACTGCTGAAACCTACACAAATGCACTCTATAAGCACTTACACGAGTGCATGGATCATGCTATCCCAAACAGAACCAAGACGCTATTCTCCAAAAAAAGGAAGCCAGTGTGGTGGTTCCCTGCCATAAACAAACTTTACCACAGAAGGAAGAAACTGTTGCAAAAGAAAGTAAAATCCCATGAGTGGAGGAGCTCTCTGGTCAGCCTCAGTAAGAAGCTGAGATCCCTTATAAGATTCTCCAACGCTAGCTACGAAAACAAAATCGCCACTGATTCTAAGGGCAACCACAAAGAATTCTATAGCTATGTCAAGAATCTCAATGGCAACAACCAGATCTGCTCTGAGTTACAGCACAATGGCACAAAAATTACAGAACCAACTGATATTGCCAACATCCTGGCAGATAGCTTCAGTGCTAACTTTACCCCCCTCTCACCCCCTAAAGGGCCCATATCTATACAGGAAGAATGAAGTGTCCCTGTAATCATATCTGTGCTGGTAAAAGTTGCACTCTCTAAAGTCTAAAACACAGCATCCATGGGACCGGACAACACCCCAGGCTGTGTTTTACATGAACTTCAGAATGAAATGGCTCCCCACCTAAGCACCATGTTTAATCATAGTCTCACATCAGGCTTTGTGCCCACTGAATGGTGCACAGCAACAGTTATCCCACTCCACAAAGGGGTTGCCGCCACTGATCCTGTGAACTATCGCCCTATTAGCCTGATGAGCCTGGTCTGCAAGGCCATGGAACATATCATCATGGAACTCATAAAAAAAGACATTGGTAACCTCCAAACTCTAGACCCCACCCATTTCGGATTTTCAAAAGGCAGATCATGCCTTCTTAACCCAATCGACATCTTTGAGGCAGTCACCAAAGCCGTAAATGAGGGTAAGGTGGTTCACACAGCCTATCTTGACCTCACCAAGGCTTTCAACACCATCCCCCATTCTGGAATTATAGCTAAACTCACTAAACTAGGTATAAATCCCTACGTCACAAGATGGGTTGCCAAGTGGCTCATTGACAGAACCCACATTGTAAAAGTTGCAGACTCCAAATCTGACTTCAAACCAGTGACAAGTGGAGTACCACAGGGTTCAGTCCTGGGACCTCTCCTGTTTGGTATATACTTCTCTGAAGTACAGGCTAACACAGAAGGCCTCTGGCTAATGAAGTTCGCAGATGACTGCAAACTAGGAGCCATAGTGGAGTCCCGAAATGATGTGGACATCCTACAGAAGGGCCTCACTGAAACAGATGCTTGGTGTCAGAGGCATGGTCTCAAGCTCAATGCCAAAAAGTGCATTGTCATCCCCTTTGGTAAAAACTCTGTACCCATGAACTACCACATAAACGGCAGTCTACTTAACGCTGAATGTGTGATAAGAGACCTTGGGACCCAGGTGGACAGTAGTCTCTCCATTAATAATCACATCGCCACAGTAGTCAGGAAATCCTTCTATGTGGCACACCTCATCACAAAAGGGTTCTCATCCAAAAAAAAGAGGTCATTGTTCCCCTCTACTCGGCACTCATTAGACCCATTATAGAGTACAATGCCCCTTTTGGAATGTACCTCACAAGACATCTGCAGCAGCTGGAAACTTCACAGAAGTACCTCACAAAGAGGATTACTGGCCTCAAACAGATGCCCTACACTGACCATCTCAAAAAACTTCAGCTTTACTCCATAGCATATCGCCTACTCCGAGGCGATCTCTGCCTAACATATAAAGCTATGTTAAACCCAGAACTGTTGGACATGCTAGATCTAAAGAAATCCCAATCCCTCCGAGCTACATGCTCTAGGGACCTAAACCTTGTCACCACAATAAACAGGACATGCTGGAGGGATAGATTGCTGTCCCAGAGACTTCCTATACTCTGGAACAAGCTACCCATCTATGTCAGGCAAAGTTCCTCATTAGCACTCTTCAAAAAAAATTTTGATGAGTGGATGGGAAACAGGAAATACACCCCAGGGATCACTTCTCTGGCTCTGCTCAACAGGGATACAGAAAATTAACTTTCTTGGGTGGCATAAGCCAGGGAACCTTGTTGGCTAGGTTTACAAAGTCCCTTGGTCTGATAGCCTAGTACCTACCTATGAACCTATATGACAGATTTATAAGCCACATGAAAATTTGTATACATTAAGTAGTGCAGATAAAAAAGCAGATTGTTGACAAAAATATATATCTATTTATATACATTCAAAAATGAATATCTAATACTATATTAAGAGTGAATACAGTCAGGAGTGAGGGCAGAACTCTGATTATGATTTATTGATTGTTAACCATTGTCCCTAAAGCATTTACAGTCATCTTCACTAAAGTTCTGTAAGTGATGCCTTGAAGTCAAACAAGGAATTTGGTGACAATTTCGGAAGGATTCTTATTCCATGGAGCAGAACCAAGTCAGGACTGGAAAAGGCAAATTCTCCTGTTGCAGTTTTGAAAGAGAGGAGACAAAATAATATGTTGTTAAATTGCATACTTCTTAGAGAATATGCTTGCTCTCTGATGGGTAGTTTTCCTTTTAGTGGGAGGCAGTAGTGCTTTTGTAGGATTTTGCACACTAAGGTAGAAGGTAGATATGTGTCAGATTGTGTGACTGGAAGCCACTTAAGAGCCTGCAGTAGGGAGCAGTGATGTGCTGTGGAGTCTGCTAAAAGGACAAATTTGCAAATCCTGTTTCCAGTTATTTGTAATCTTTGGATATTATAGGCATAACTGAAGGATACTAATGGCAGTCCATATTCTTGTTTTTGGTAAGAAAATGTTATTGACTACAAGTTTACGGTCAATAGGGGACAGTAGACGCGAGGTCCTATAGCAGAGTTTCAGCCGAGAGTGAATTTATTAATAACATTCTCAGTATTAGTGGAGAAGTTAAGGGACTGATCTAGATTTATCCCCAATTATTTGTATTCAATTACATGCAGAACATCATTTCCTTGGGTATCTGTGATGTTAATTTTGGGCAGGAGTGGGACTTTCTGTGTACTGGAGAAAAGTATAATGTTGGTCTTTTTGTGGTTAATTAGAAGTTTATTTTGGTCAGTTAACTGGTATAGTTTTAGAAATGACTGTTGAAGCTAAGATTAAAGGATAGTGGGGCATTTATTCTCTTGAAGTGAAAATATGTTGTCAACATAAAGAATAATGACAGGCTTGTGGAGGTCAGTGGGCAGGTCACTAATGAAAATAACAAATAGCAAGGGTCCTAAAATAGAGCCTTGAGGGACACCTGCTTTTAGTGTTCAAATATTACACAGCTGATTTTTGGCAAACATTTGGAATGTCTTCTTGTTAAGGTAGCTTTGGAACTACTGAATCGCATTTTGACCAAAGTTAAGTTTGTGAAGTTTTGTAAGGCGTAGATTATGGTTAAAGAGATTCAAAGGCCATAGTTGTGTCAACAAAACATGCCAGTAGCAATGAGGAAATAGTATCAGTGGCTGTTAGTAATGCTGTAGTATTGTTAGAGGTGTTTCTGAACCTATGTTGACTGTCCAAGAGAAGGTCGTAGCTGATATCCTTGCGTATCTTGTAAATCATTTTCTCAAATATTTTAGTGAGTTGACAGAGTATAGATATGGGCCCAAAGTCCTTGAAGGTTTTTGGGTAATAAAGCCTTGGATAGAGGGAAAATAACTGCCTGCTTAAAAGATTGTGGAAAGATTCCTGAAGTAAGTGATAGGTTATAGATGAATGATAAAGGTTTAGGGGTTTTATCTCCTGCTTTCCTAAGAAAAGTAGGGTTAAGTGCTGTATGTTTAATGGGTGAGAGTTTTAGTCTGTAGCAAGGATTTAGTTTTTTTAACAGAAACAGCAGTAAAGTAGAAAGTAGCTGAGTGTTCACACAGAGGGTATAATCATGGTTGCTGGATACCTTGTAAAGGAGGGTTATTGACATTAAGGGAAGAAAAAGTATTACTGATCTCGACTACGGATGAGATTATGAAGTCTTCAAATGTTCTGGGTGTGTTATTATTAGAGTGAGCTGAGGAAATATTGATAGAGCACATTTTATTGTTAGGCAGTTACATTTTTAATTTCCTTCCAGAAATGTCTGGGATTCTTACAGGAGGTGTAAAAGGAAAAAACTTCAAAGACCAATTCACTTTAGGTTCAAGCAAGGCACCCTTTATTACTTGCAGCAAGGAGACAAAGCATGTAGGCACAAGATTTGTCTGAATTACTGGTGATTAGTATGTTATTCTTATACAGTTCTCTTCCTGTCACACAGAAAATGTTACTATTATATTGCTGACGTAGTTAGACGCAGCTTTCTGTATGTTCTACAGAAAATGTTACTAGACTTATTGCTGACCAAGTTAAATTATCTGCTGTTTTGCAAAACATTTTGAGAAAAACAACCTGGCCTTGGGCTTATTTTAGTCCATTTCAACATTTCAATTCTTCAGTTGTACTGTTCTAATACATGTGTTACATTTTGTCTAGATTCAAGGTACATTTCTAGCTTTGGTACAAGTAATGCTGACTATGGTTTAAACTTTCAAGCATCTATTGCTTTCTTTATCAATGCTTCTAGCAGCTGCATGTTTTCTCATGGCATAAGCAGAAATTAATATCTCTTTGTTAAGTTTCATGACATTAGCAGAAATGAAATGTCTCTTGTTATTTTCATGACTTAAGCAGAAATTAAATGCTTCTTGTTAAGTTTCTAATAGCTGTGCAGATTCATACAGTGTGAACAGAATAAATGTATTAACCCTTTTAAAGCTCGAATGCACTAAGCATGCATATTACTATTACATTTTTCTAACAGGAGGATATATGTATTTGTCTCAGGTAGATTGCTTTGGCAGCATTAGTAGCTAACTTGGCATTGTCTGGAAGAATATCCTGAACAAGATCATGGGTTCAGATATCTTAAAAACTCTCATGCCTGGCCGTTAGTGCAGATGACTAAGGCTCTTTGTTGTTATAATCAGCTGCTTCATGTGCCAGGGGCTCAGGGTTTGAATTTTTTCCACCTTCCTTTGCATACTGTATGACCTTGAGCAATTCACTTTACCAGATAGTGCTTTGGGGCAGTTAGTAATTTGGACAAGCTATTTAATAGTCTCCTAGATTGCATACCTATTAACAACCTATGCACCTATGTACTCCAGCTTGAACTGCAGGAGTGATTGTGTGTGTGTGTGTGTGTGTGTGTGTGTGTGTGTGTGTGTGTGTGTGTGTGTGTGTGTGTGTGTGTGTGTGTGCGTGTGTGTGCGTGTGTGTATGTGTCTATCTTTATACTTACATTAGGCCCAGTTTAACAGACATTGTGTTGTACTTTATGGTCAAATGAGGTAGGTATTAGGAGCATGTAGGAGAGTAGGAGAAATTATTTGGCTAACAGGGAATATGGGCTTTGTGTTCAAGGTGAAGACAGCATCCAGAAAAATAATTTAAATAAGATCAACGTATGTTTAATGGACTAATATGGTGCTGCAATGAATAACTTTTTGTGCTTGTGGAGGAGCAGTGCAAATGGCATTGCTAAATACAGCCTTATCAAATATCCTTACTTATAAGATGACTAGCTTTTCCTGACATGCAGGGACAGATCTTGGATGTCCATGTGCTACAGTTCTCTAGACATGTATGTCAGTGGCATCATCAATGGAGACAGTATGTAGTATTTCTGTACATGCACCATAGAAACCCCCTTCCCCAAAAGGCACCCGGGTGACTGTCTCCTTGATTTGTCCTTAACACTGGCTCTTACCAAGTTTTAAAGAACTTTGTATGGAAGCCCTGTGTAAAGAGTTCATTAGTAACCAAGATTACCGTTGCTGTAGGCTCACAGATGTTTAATTAGACCAACATGCTAATCTCCCCAGGACTTCTAGTTGTGCATTTAGTTATAAAACAGAAAATCCCTCAGAATAAGCTATTATCAATTCAGAGTAGAAACCATGCTGCAAAGAAATAAAACACTAAAGTAAAAAATAAAATTGCTGCTTGTTTTCAATTCCAAAACCAAGAATATCTTCTAAAACAGCTGATCTCCAGGCTGATGATCTGCTTGAAGGTCTAACAGTATAGGAAGACCTTTTCTTGTAATCCATACTATTAGGCTATTATGACCTTCTTTCATTCGTTCTGGTCTGCTGAAATTCTGGCCTACAATCCGTGAATCTTTGCTTCCACATGTCCACAAGACACACAGTATGCTATTTGGAACTCATTTGTTCCATTTGTGGCTTCATCTTCATGTGACCAGGATCTACTTTCAGTACTGAAGAAACTCGAAACACCAAATTTCCATAGTCTCTGGCTTCCATCCAGAGTCATATTTCTATTAAGTATCCGTTGCCTACCTTGGTTTCTGTACACCTGCATAGGGCAACTAAAGGAAAATGCCCAAGTGTTCTCCAAGCATTTAGAGTACAGAACTGGTGTGACACCCCCAAAAGTCATAGTGTGCAGCACTGAGCTGCAGGGCTGCCTAAACCTCAGCTCAGTATCATCAGAAAGATGTTCTTCATCAAGATGTTGGCCTCTAGGGAACTGCTAAGTATAAACTATTTGTCTTGTCTTGCAAGCCACTTACTCTTCATAGCTTCATAGGTGTTTACTAGGCTAATGACCACAAGGGCCTTTTTAGGCTTAGCCATGCATCCCAAATCTCTGACAAGTTCTGCTACCTTTGATAAGTGTAAGCATGGGCCTGGGAGATGAACCATTTACAGGTTACCTGTGTCCATTAGCGAGGTGCCAAACCATGGATGAATTTCCGGTTTCCCATCCAGTTGTCCAAGTTACACTTGAATTAGGTTAGGGAGGAACTCTGCTTCACATAGATGGGAAGCCTGTTCCATAGACAAGGTAGTCTCTGGGATACATACCTATCTCTCCAGCAGATCCTATTTATATTACAGGCAAGATGTAAGTCTTTAGAATGGGTTATTCTGGTGCTCTTTGTTTTGCAGACATGCAGGAGGTCCATCATAGTGGGGTCTGGCAATGCATTGCATACCAGGCATAGATCTCCCCTCAAAAGCCTGTAAGAGACAGAATACAGGGATAGGGCCTTGAGGCGGTCTGCATAGGACATATTACTTATGCCTTGTATTCTTTGAGTGAGGAACCTCTGTGGACATTCCAATTGTTGGATATGCCTGGTTAGGTACATACCAAAGGGGGCAGTGTACTCAATGATAGGTTTGATGAATGCCAGATACAGTGGCATAATGACTTCCTTGGATGCAATACCTTTGTTTATAAGTTATACAACATAGAATGATTTCCTCACCACTGTAGACACGTGATGATCAAAGGCTAGATTACTATCTATGTTTGTCCTAAGTCCCTGACTACTAGGTCAACTCTAAGGGGTGTGTTGTCAATATGATAGTTACCAGGGATGGATGACTTCCCAAAGGATACTATTACGCATTTCTTGGCATTTAGTTGTAGTCCATGCCTCTGACACCAGTTGTTTGTCTGTGTAAGCCCCTCCTGTAGAACATTTGTGTCAGTGTGAGATTCAGTGGCAGCTCCTAATTTGCAATCATCTGCAAATTTAGTCAGCCAGAGACCACTGACATTGGCCTTGACTTCTGAGACATAAATGCCAAAAAGGAGCATTCCAAGGACTGATTCCTGAGGACTCCACTTGTGACTGGCCTCTATGTAAAGGTGGACTCCCCAATTCTAACTTCCTGGGTCCTGTCTTTGAGCCAGTTGGCTATCCACTGGGTGACATACAGGTTTGTACCTAACCTCCTGAGTTTGTCAACAATGCCTGAGTAGGGTATTGTGTCAAATGCTTTGGCCAGGTCAAGGTAGGCAGTGTGAACAATTTTGCCCTCATCCATTGCTTTGGTGACCTTCCACCAGGTTGATTAGGCATGATCTTCCCTTGACAAATCCAAGCTGGGCTGGGTTCAGTGTCTGTAGGTTTACTATATCTCTACTGATCATCTCCATGATAATTCTTTCTATGGCTTTACTTATAAAACTAGTGAGACTTATGGGTCTGTAGTTTATAGGGTCTGTAGATGACCCACCTTTGCGCAGAGGGATGACTGTTGACTTTCTCCATTCATGAGGCACAAAGCCTGTTTGGAGGCTGCAGTTAAATAGTAATTCCTGAGGCCCTGATAGGTCATATTTCATGCTATTTAAGAGGCATCCTGGGATATTGTCTGGGCCCATTGATGCATTGTTCTTGATCTTAGACAGAGCATTAAGGACCTGTTCCCTAATGATATTACCGGGAGTTATATTTGATAGTATTTCCTGAGAGAAGGTTGAGGGGGAAAGAGGAGTAAAGTTGGAGATGAATTTATCAGCCAGGAGGTTTGCTATATCTTCTGGTTCAGTATAGGTGACTCCATTTACAATGAGCTCTGCACACAATTGCATATTGCCTTTGAGGTTGCGGACATAGCTAAAGAATGCTATGTGGTTGTCCTTGGTCTGGGAGGCCAAACATACCTCAAATTTGGCTTTGGTAGACTTTATTTGTCCTCTGAATTGTTTATTTAGTTTGCTGAGAGTGTTTTTATCCTGCTGGGTGCTACACCTCCTAATTTCTGCCATGATTTTCTTTCTCCTGTTATACAGATGATTGAGTTTGTGATTCCACCAGGGTGGCTTGTTTTTTTGAGATAATTCTGTACTTCTTCCTGGTGTCAGCTACCTATATGCAGCTATTAAAATGCCTGTACAGGGTTTCTGTGAACAGTTCTGCATAGGTTCTGCATCATCTCCCCAGACACCTATACAAAGCTATTAGGAGCAAACATTGACAATAAACTCAGATTTGATATACATATCAACCAAGCCATTAAGTCAGTCAACAAGAAACTTGGGACCCTATATAGAATTAAAGCCTTCCTTACCCCGAATGCCAGGGCAGCCACAGTGCTCACACCTTCTCTCTACCCTACTATATGCCTCTCCTGTCCTCACTCACCTTAACAAATCTGATCTGGCCAAGCTCTCATCCTGCTATAATCACATTGCCAGGTTCGTTACAGGCCTACCCTACAGAACACACCACTGTACTAACCTGAAAAAGCTTGGATGGATAGACTTCCCACACCTTCTTCATCAGTCCCAACTCATAGAGGTCTTCAAAATCCTTAAAACAACCTTGAGAATACCCCAGCACTAAAAACTTAATGACTCCCTACTCCAATCTAAGCTGCCTCACCAGCAAACAGATTCCTTGTCCAAACAACTAAATCTCTCAACCTAGGTGGTGACGCTATTTGCCAACACCACTGGTAAAATATGGAACTCTCTCCCAAATAACATCACGCTTTGCAACTTCTCTAAGTCAATTCAAAAATAGTCTAAAACTCCTCTTCAAGTCACACTGGCTATGTCCTTGCTCAAACCCAGACTAGCTCTGTGCCATTAACTAAAACATAAACAACTAGCTAAGATGATAAGTACTTTGTATACTGTGATAAAGAAATATGTATCCTGTCTAACTCTATGTCATTATACTGCCTACCATCCTTGCTAATATGTTATTAATGTTACATTTGTAGTAATCTCAGAAATAGTAATGGCAGTCTTGTACTTGTATGTAAATAGCCTATGTTTTTGTTAAGTTCTTTCAGCTCATTTACTGTACCTAATTATCAATGTAACTCTGTTGGAGCTTTTCTCCCCGGGCCTCCGCTGAAAAAGGACATGTTTCCAGTCGGACCATCCCGGTTAACAAATGTAAAATAAATAAATAAATAATAGGTGTTCTCAGGGTTTATGGGAGATTGAAATGTTGCCACGTTCTTGCTTAATGGCAGGAGGTTAGCCTTAGAATAGTTCCTGAATATTCCAGGTTTAGGTGGAGGTACAGATTTTATTTTTAATTCAAAGGAACCATTTTGTGGTCTGACCTTACCAGGAAAGGCATTATAGTAGGGGGTGTGCAGAACTCTCCCATATTAGTGAGGACCAGATCCAGTATGATTGTACCCCTGGAAGGTGTATTGACTATCTGGTCCAAGGAGTTTGTGTTTACAAAATCCAGGAATCTCTGTGCATGTACATTTGGTGTCATATTGGATTCCCAGTTAATAGTGGGGTAATTAAAATCAACCATGAATATGGTGTTGGGTTGGATGGTTAGTGTTTTTAATAAGTTTAAATACATGGTCTGGGTTTCCTGGGTCATAGAGGGGAACCTATAGCTTGCAAGGAAGTGGTATTGGATTTTACCTGTGGTTATTTGAATATGGAGCAGCTCAAGTGCATTGTCCTGTTTGACCAGCCTTGATGTATATTTATTTTGATGTAAATAGAGACACCTCCACCTTTTGAATAGTCCCTGCCTGTGAAGTATATGGCCTAAATGTGTTGAAGGCATTGTAACCTTGCACTGTTGGTGTGCTCTCCACGGCTTTAAAGCTTGTCTCAGTGACCACACAGACATCAGCATTCTCTAAGGTAAAGGGAGCTTCTAGGGAGTGGAGTTTTTGTTTAGGCTCCTGGCACTGAGCAGTAGCAGCTTTAGATGTTCTTGGTTTTGATTTGCTATGTCGGAAGTACTTTCAGTTTGGCATTGCCTAAAAAAGGCACCATGGGGGAAGACAATCTTTTAGCTAATATTTGAAAGTCTAGAGGGTAGAGGTGTAGACCATCCCTGGCAAAGCAGCAGGGTCTGTTGACCATCCCCTTCCATGTTGACAAATATTGCACCCCCCTAAAATGACACCAGAAACTAAGCCAGTTATTAAAGTCAATCATCTTTTGTTCGTATTGTGGTATTCATATTCTCCTTGGAGAAGGTAAAATGCTGCTCAGTGCTAGGCTCAGCT
>NC_056726.1:1297107076-1297161736 GCF_019279795.1 Protopterus annectens | reverse complement strand
CAAGGCAAGTCACCACACAATCCAACATTCTAGTCATTTGAGACTCCATCATGAGGCACTCTGATGTCCCTCTCATCAGGCTGAGTAAGGAGAAAGTTACAGTCAGTTGCTTATCAGGGGCTAGGATCTGCCACATTACGGATGCACTCAGGTCATTGGACCACAATTACCAATATGATTCAGTCATAGTCCGTGTGGGAGTAAATGACGTGAGAAGTACCTCACTAGTATCTATGAAGCGAGACATCATAGAGCTCTCAGAATATGTGTCTCAGGCTGGTATGAGCCTAGCACTAAGCAGCACTTTACCTTCTCCAAGGAGAATATGAATATGAATACCACAATACGAACAAAAGATGATTGACTTTAATAACTGGCTTAGTTTCTGGTGTCATTCTAGGGGGGGTGCAATATTTGTCAACATGGAAGGGGATGGTCAACAGACCCTGCTGCTTTGCCAGGGATGGTCTACACCTCTACCCTCTAGACTTTCAAATATTAGCTAAAAGATTGTCTTCCCCCATGGTGCCTTTTTTAGGCAATGCCAAACTGAAAGTACTTCCGACATAGCAAATCAAAACCAAGAACATCTAAAGCTGCTACTGCTTAGTGCTAGGAGCCTAAACAAAAACTCCACTCCCTAGAAGCTCCCTTTACCTTAGAGAATGCTGATGTCTGTGTGGTCACTGAGACAAGCTTTAAAGCCGTGGAGAGCACACCAACAGTGCAAGGTTACAATGCCTTCAACACATTTAGGCCATATACTTCACAGGCAGGGACTAAAGGTGGAGGTGTCTCTATTTACATCAAAAATAAATATACATCAAGGCTGGTCAAACAGGACAATGCACTTGAGCTGCTCCATATTCAAATAACCACAGGTAAAATCCAATACCACTTCCTTGCAAGCTATAGGTCCCCCTCTATGACCCAGGAAATCCAGACCATGTATTTAAACTTATTAAAAACACTAACCATCCAACCCAACACCATATTCATGGTTGATTTAATTACCCCACTATTAACTGGGAATCCAATATGACACCAAATGTACATGCACAGAGATTCCTGGATTTTGTAAACACAAACTCCTTGGACCAGATAGTCAGTACACCTTCCAGGGGTACAATCATACTGGATCTGGTCCTCACTAATATGGGAGAGTGGTGCACACCCCCTACTATAATGCCTTTCCTGGTAAGGTCAGACCACAAAATGGTACCTTTGAAGTAAAAATAAAATCTGTACCCCCACCTAAACCTGGAATATTCAGGAACTATTCTAAGGCTAACCTCCTGCTATTAAGCGAGAACGTGGCAAAATTTCAAGCTCCCATAAACCCTGAGAACACATATGCAGAACTGTGCACAGAAACCCTGTATAGGCATTTTAATAGCTGCATATAGGTAGCTGACACCAGGAAGAAGTACAGAATTATCTCAAAAAAACAAGCCACCCTGGTGGAATCACAAACTCAATCATTTGTATAACAGGAGAAAGAAAATCATGGCAGAAATTAGGCGGTGTAGCACCCAGCAGGATAAAAACACTCTCAGCAAACTAAATAAACAATTCAGAGGACAAATAAAGTCTACCAAAGCCAAATTTGAGGTACGTTTGGCCTCCCAGGCCAAGGACAACCACAGAGCATTCTTTAGCTATGTCTGCAACATTAAAGGCAATATAAAATTGTATGCAGAACTCTTTGTAAATGGAGTCACCTATACTGAGACAGAAGATATAGGAAACCTCCTGGCTGATAAATTAATCTCCAACTTTACTCCTCTCTCCCCCTCAACCTTCTCTCGGGAAATACCATCAAATATAACTCCCCGTAATGTCATTAGGGAACAGGTCCTTAATGCTCTGTCTAAGATCAAGAACAATGCATCAATGGGCCCAGACAATATCCCAGGATGCCTCTTAAATAGCATGAAATATGACCTATCAGGGCCTCAGGAATTACTATTTAACTGCAGCCTCCAAACAGGCTTTGTGCCTCATGAATGGAGAAAGGCAACAGTCATCCCTCTGCGCAAAGGTGGGTCATCTACAGACCCTATAAACTACAGACCCATACAGACTCATAAGTCTCAGTAGTTTTATAAGTAAAGCCATAGAAAGAATTATCATGGAGATTATCAGTAGAGATATAGTAAACCTCCAGACACTGGACCCAGCCCAGCTTGGATTTGTCAAGGGAAGATCATGCCTACTCAACCTGGTGGAAGGTCACCAAAGCAATGGATGAGGGCAGAATTGTTCACACTGCCTACCTTGACCTGGCCAAGGCATTTGACACAATACCCTACTCAGGCATTGTTGACAAACTCAGGAGGTTAGGTACAAACCTGTATGTCACCCAGTGGATAGCCAACTGGCTCAGAGACAGGACCCAGGAAGTTAGAATTGGGGAGTCCACCTTTACATAGAGGCCAGTCACAAGTGGAGTCCTCAGGAATCAGTCCTTGGAATGCTCCTTTTTGGCATTTACGTCTCAGAAGTCAAGACCAATGTCAGTGGTCTCTGGCTGACTAAATTTGCAGATGATTGCAAATTAGGAGCTACCATTGAATTTCACACTGACACAAATGTTCTACAGGAGGGGCTGACACAGACAAACAACTGGTGTCAGAGGCATTGACTAAAACTAAATGCCAAGAAATGCATAATAGTATCCTTTGGGAAGTCATTCATCCCTGGTAACTATCATATTGACAACACACCCCTTAGAGTTGACCTAGTAGTCAGGGACTTAGGACAAACATAGATAGTAATCTAGCCTTTGATCATCACGTGTCTACAGTGGTGAGGAAATCATTCTATGTTGTATTACTTATAAACAAAGGTATTGCATCCAAGGAAGTCATTATGCCACTGTATTTGGCATTCATCAAACCTATCATTGAGTACACTGCCCCCTTTTGTATGTACCTAACCAGGCATATCCAACAATTGGAATGTCCACAGAGGTTCCTCACTAAAAGAATACAAGGCATAAGTAATATGTCCTATGCAGACCGCCTCAAGGCCCTATCCCTGTATTCTGTCTGCAAAATAAAGAGCACCAGAATAACCCATTCTAAAGACTTACATCTTGCCTGTAATATAAATAGGATCTGCTGGAGAGATAGGTATGTATCCCAGAGACTACCTTGTCTATGGAACAGGCTTCCCATCTATGTGAAGCAGAGTTCCTCCCTAACCCAATTCAAGTGTAACTTGGACAACTGGATGGGAAACCGGAAATTCATCCATGGTTTGGCACCTCGCTAATGGACACAGGTAACCTGTAAATGGTTCATCTCCCAGGCCCATGCTTACACTTATTAAAGGTAGCAGAACTTGTCAGAGATTTGGGATGCATGGCTAGGCCTAAAAAGGCCCTTGTGGTCATTAGCCTAGTAAACACCTATGAAGCTATGAAGAGTAAGTGGCTTGCAAGACAAGACAAATAGTTTATACTTAGCAGTTCCCCAGAGGCCAATATCTTGATGAAGAAAATATTTCTGATGATACTGAGCTGAGGTTTAGGCAGCCCTGCAGCTCAACACTGCACACTATGACTTTTGGCGCTGTCACACCAGTTCTGTACTCTAAATGCTTGGAGAACACTTGGGCATTTTCCTTTAGTTGCCCTATGCAGGTGTACAGAAACCAATGTAGGCAACGGATACTTAATAGAAATATGACTCTGGATGGAAGCCAGAGACTATGGAAATTTGGTGTTTCGAGTTTCTTCAGTACTGAAAGTAGATCCTGGTCACATAAAGATGAAGCCACAAATGGAACAAATGAGTTCCAAATAGCATACTGTGTGTCTTGTGGACATGTGGAAGCAAAGATTCATGGATTGTAGGCCAGAATTTCAGCAGACCGGAACGAATGAAAGAATGTCATAATAGCCTAATAGTATGGATTACAAGAAAAGGTCTTCCTATACTGTTAGACCTTCAGGCAGATCATCAGCCTGGAGATCAGCTGTTTTAGAAGATATTCTTGGTTTTGGAATTGAAAACAAGCAGCAATTTTATTTTTTACTTTAGTGTTTTATTTCTCTGCAGCATGGTTTCTACTCTGGATTGATAATAGCTTATTCTGAGGGATTTTCTGTTTTATAACTAACTGCACAACTAGAAGTCCTGGGGAGATTAGCATGTTGGTCTAATTAAACATCTGTGAGCCTACAGCAATGGTAATCTTGGTTAATAATGAACTCTTTACACAGGGCTTCCATACAAAGTTCTTTAAAACTTGGTAAGAGCTAGTGTTAAGGACAAATCAAGGAGACAGTCACCCGGGGTGCCTTTTGGGGAAGGGGGTTTCTATGGTGCATGTACAGAAATACTACATACTGTCTCCATTGATGATGCCAATGACATACATGTCTAGAGCACTGTAGCACATGGACATCCAAGATCTGTCCCTGCATGTCAGGAAAAGCTAGTCATCTTATAAGTAAGGATATTTGATAAGGCTATATTTAGCAATGCCATTTGCACTGCTCCTCCACAAGCACAAAAAGTTATTCATTGCAGCACCGTATTAGTCCAGTAAACATACGTTGATCCTATTTACATTATTTTTCTGGATGCTGTCTTCACCTTGACCACAAAGCCCATACTCCCTGTTAGCCAATTAATTTCTCCTACTCTCCTACATGCTCCTAATACCTACCTAATTTGACCATAAAGTACAACACAATGCATGTTATACTGGGCCTAATGTATAAAGATAGACACATACCCACACACACACACACACACACACACACACACACACACACACACACACACACACACACACATGCACACGCACACACACACACACACACACACACACACACACATACACACACACACACACACACACACACACACACACACACACACACACACACACACACACACACACACACAGAATCACTCTTGCAGTTCAAGCTGGAGTACATAGGTGCATAGGTTGTTAATAGGTATGCAATCTAGGAGACTATTAAATAGCTTGTCCAAATTACTAACTGCCCCAAAGCACTATCTGGTAAAGTGAATTGCACAAGGTCATACAGTATGCAAAGGAAGGTGGAAAAAATTCAAACCCTGAGCCCCTGGCACATGAAGCAGCTGATTATAACAACAACCAGTTGTTTTACATTAGGAAGGTTTGTGGCCTGCACTGTGGTGGCAGGACAGGTAGCTTACATCCTTCTAAGTTGGGAACTGCTGATTGAGGGCTCAGTGTCTGTTATTCTAAAAGTGTATTAGTTCTGGTTTAAGCACTTGGGCTTCAGGCCAGTTATTTTACATTAAGAAGGTTCGTGGTCTGCACTCTTGTGGGAGGAGAGGCTGAACTCTGCCCTTCTGAGCTGGGAATTTCTGGTTAAAGGCTTATAGTGCCTGCATATTTGAACTGTTTCTTACTGAAATTGGTACACCTTGTTTGCTGTAGCATAGACTAGACCCAGGCCTGCTGAATCTCGCTTTGTTTGTATGCTTGTTTGCTTGTTATTTCCCTGAAAATGCTAATTCCACCTAAAACGTGGCTTTTCAGCACTTCTGTGGATCCCTAGTGATATCTGCATTGCTTACTGTACTTATTTCCTTGTTTCACTTGAAAGAAAGTTACTGTTTGTCGTTTTTGCATTTAAGTTACCTGTGCCCATAGAGCACCATCTGGCAGCGCCGGTTAAACAAGGTTAAACTATTTCTGGCTCCGTAAAGTCTGCTCTTCAATTTTTTCCCTTAGAACTTCTCTACTTGCAATCTAAACAGTCTATTCTCTATCTCAAAAGCTCAGCACTTGCTCCTAAAGCATTTTTATATAGGTAAAGTACTTGTATACTAAACAAAGTACTACATTAGCCTAGAATCCTTGAATACCCATTTCCTATAGGTCCCTTCTGACTCAGTTACACAGCAAACTTTTCACTTTTCTAGCATGTCAAGGGTCAGTTGCTAGCCCTCTCCTGTTCAGCTGGTGAATCTAGCATCTTGAGGCAATGTTACAATTGCCTCATGTACACAGACAACCCACTCCTTCTCTCACAAAACACAAATACATGTGAGAGATGCAACTATATAGCCAAACTGGAGGCTGAGCTCTCTCAACTCAGGACTGGCAAGACCAGACAGGAGGAGAAGGAAACCACGCACACCACAAACCCAGTTTCACATAGAACTATCACAACTGCAAAACAAACACATAAACACACAAAGACATACACGGAGGCACTGATCAAAAATCTACCAAAACTACAGAGGCCTCCAAAGCAGACACCCAAGCAACTGCCACCTCAAGACATAAGACATGCAACACATAGTTCTCAAAGTCAGTGTGCTAAACAGTCACAGCCCTTACGGCCAAACACAATGCCAGACACACTTGTTATAGGTGACTCCATAGTCAGACACACTGACGTCCCACTCACCAGACTGAACAAGGAAAAGATCACAGTAAGCTGCCTGTCAGGCTAGAATCCACATAACACAAGCACTCAGGTCACTCCACAGCAAGTACAAGTATGACTCAGTCATTGTCCATGCCGGTGTGAACGACCTGAGACGTACCTCCCTGGACTACATGAAAAGAGACATAGAGGAGCTCTCAGATTATGTAGCCCAGGCCGGTATGACCCTGACCCTGAGCAGTATCCTACCCTCACCAACAATGATGCCACAATACAGAGACAAAATGATCAGCTTTAATAATTGGCTTAATTACTGGTGTCATTCTAAGGGGATCCAATGTCTGTCTGCCAGGGATGACATGCTTGACAAGCCACGCTGCTTCGCAAGGGACGGCTTGCACCTGTCACCCCTGGGCTTCCGGATATTGGCAAAGGCTCTTGCCACCCCATAGTGCCTTTTTTAGGCAAGGCTCAAATGATAAACCTACCGCCCTAGAAAACAAAAATGGAGAAAAACTAAGGGTAATACTGCTCAATGCCAATAGTCTAAACCTCAAGATGCATGCCCTCAAAGCCCTCCTCAGTATGGAGAACATCGATGTCTGTGCTGTGACTGAAACCTGGTTCAAGGCTCCTGAGAGCACCCCAGCACTATCAGGTTATACCTCATATCATGCTCCGCCCCAAAATCCGGACCGAACCACAAAAGGAGGGGGAGTATCCATATTCATAAAGGATACCCACACCTCCAGGTTAGTGGCAATGCACGAAGCATCGGAGACCATCCAGGTGCAATTAACCATAGGTAAAACTGCCCTACAGTTTGTAACATGCTACAGACCACCTTCTCAAACTCAGGAAACCCACACAGCCTTCCTGAAGACACTGGAGATTATGAATGTCTCTCCAAACACCATCATATTGGGTGACTTCAACTACCCAAACATAGACTGGGAACATTACTCAAGCCCCAACACCCTAGCCCAAAGGTTCCTTGAGTTCATAAACTCAAATGCTATGGAACAACTAGTCACCATTCCCACAAGAGGAGAAAATATACTAGTCCTGATCATCACAAACATGGGGACAAAATGCTCCACACCGGAAGTATATCCCTCATTGGTGAGATCAGACCATAAATTAATCTCACTGGAGATCCACATCCCGCCCCCACCCCCAGCAAAAAGACCACAGTGAAGAACTTCTCAAAAGCAAACTTCACACTTCTTAAGACTGGAGTGGTATCCTTCAAGGCCCCTGAGCCAGTGGAAACCACAACCCACGCTGCTGAAACCCTTACAAATGCCTTCTACGAGCACCTCCAGGAATGTATGGATCAAGCAATCCCTAATAAAATCAAGACCCTTTCCACCAAAGGCAGGCGCTCGGTCTGGTGGACCCCAGCCATAAACAAACTCTGCAATAAGAGGAGAAAGCTACTACATGACAGAGCAAAATCCCTAAAAGGGAAGGCATCTCTGATCAATACTAGCAAAAAACTACGATCACTCATAAAATCATCCAAGGCCAACTTTGAGAGAAAAATCGCTAATGACACAAAAGACAATCAAAAAGCCTTCTTTAGCTATGTTAGAAACCTGGGTGAAAACTCCCAGATATGCTCAGAATTAGTCCAAAATGATAAAAAAATCACTGAACCCACAGACATTGCCAACATACTGGCAGACAGGTTCAGTGCACATTCCCTCCCTCCCCCAAAGGAGAAATATCTATCCCACCAGAGTCTAGCCTCCCAAACATCTCAGATGCCCAGGTGAGAGCTGCTCTCTAAAGCAAAAACACAGCATCAATGGGACCGGACAGTGTCCCCGGCTGTGTGCTATCTTAACTCAATGAGGAACTAAACCCACACATAAGGCTGCTGTTTAATCTTAGCCTTACTACAGGATACGCACTCCAAAGAATGGTGTACGGCAACTGTGGTCCCACTCCACAAAGGCGGTGCTTCTACGGACCCTGGAAATTACCGCCCCATAAGCTTGACGAGCCTTGTCTGCAAAGCTATGGAGAGGATCATAATGGAACTCATAAATAAAGACATTGGGGACCTACAGACACTGGATCCTACCCAATTTGGCTTTGTCAAGGGCAGATCCTGCCTTTTGAACTTGGTCGACTTTTTCGAAACAGTCACTAAGGCCATTGATGAGGGTAAGGCAGTTCACACAGCCTACCTTGACCTAGCAAAGCTGACACAATACCCCACTGGCATCATAGAAAAGCTCACCAGCTTAGATGTAAACCCATATGTCACAAGATGGGTTGCAAACTGACTCAAGGACAGAACACACAGGGTTAGAGTTGCTAGTGCCATGTCAGACTCTAAGCCGGTCACGAGCAGTGTCCCACAGGGCTCAGTCCTGGGCCCCCTCTTGTTCGGCATTTATATTTCTGTAGTGCAGGCAAACATAGGTGGATTGTGGCTGACAAAATTTGCAGATGACTGCAAACTGGGCACCATAATTGACACTCCATCAGACACAGACATCCTCCAGAGAGGTCTCATAGAAATGGATAACTGGTGCCAGAGCCATGGCCTTAAGCTAATTGCCAACAAATGTATAGTCATACCTTTTGGGAAAAACAAGGTAACCCCTAATTACCACATAGGTGGTAATCCTTTAAACATGGAAGAAGTTATCAGGGACCTGGGGACCCAAGTTGACAGTAACCTCTCTTTTGACACTCACATTGCCAAAGTGGTTAGGAAGACCTTCTACATTGCCCACCTGATCATGAAGGGATTCACATCCAGATCAGGAGAGGTCATTGTACCCTGTACTCTTCACTTATCAGACCAATGTTTGAGTACAACGCTCCATTCAGAATGTACCTTACCCCACACCTGCAGCAGTTGGAAAGACTCCAAAAGTTCCCCACTTAAAGGATAAAGGCTCAAACATATGTCATATGATGCCCGACTGAAGAAACTCCAGCTCTATTCAGTCGATACTGTCTGCTCAGAGGTGATCTGTGCCTGACATACAAGGCCATGTCCAACCCGAATTAATGGACATGCTCCACCTCAAAAATCCAAATCCACCAGAGCCACGAGAGCAAGAGACTTAAACCTCAACACGGATATAAATAGGGCGCTGGAGGGACAGATTCATCACCCAGAGACTCCCTACACTATGGAACAGAATCCCAGTCCATGTGAGGCAGAGCCCCTCACTGACTCTGTTCAAGAGAAATCTTGACGAGTGGATGGGAGATCGTAGGTTTACCCCGGGAATCATCTCTGTATCGCTGCTGGACAGAGGCACAGCAAACTAATGGGTATAGTATTCTCATCCTAAGGGGTGGTGAAAGCCACACACACTCTGGCTAGGCTTATAAATGCCCTAGGGCAGATAGCCTAGTATGAACCTATGAACCTATGAACCTATGAACACATTGCACTTAAGTTACCTGGCACTTGCTCACTAAAGCAATTATATAAGTCAGCACTAAAAATTAAAAGCACTACACCCTCACAAACTCCCCTTGAATACCTTATTCCCCATTGGCCCTTTTTTCAATTATAAAGGAATTCCCAATACTATTCTAGCATGTCCAAAGGTCAGTTGTCAATCTCCTCTCCTGTCCAGCTGGTGAATCTGGGAATCTTGAGGCAATGTTACAACTGCCTCATGTACACAGACAACCCTCTCCTTCTCCCAACAAATTCCAGCACATGTGAGAGATGCAACCATATAGCCAAACTGGAGGCTAAGCTCTCTCAACTCAGTACTGGCATAACCAGTCAGGAGGAGAAGGAAACCACACTCACTACAATTTCAGTCTCACATAGACCTACCACGACAGCAAACCAAACACATAAACACACAAAAACATACTCGGTGGCTCTAAATAAAAATCTGCCTAAGCAGCAGAGACCTCCAAAGCAGACACCCAAGCAACCGCTACCCCAAAACAAAACACGTGCAACACATAGCTCACAAAGCCAGTGTGTCGAACAGTCTCAGCCCTTAAGGCTAAACAACACACCTGATACACTTGTAATAGGTGACTCTATCGTCAGGCACACTGACGTCCCGCTCACCAGGCTGAACAAGGAGAAGGTCACGGTGAGCTGCCTGTCGGGCGCTAGGATCCGCCACATAATACAAGCACTCAGGTCACTCCAAGGCAAGTACAAATATGACTCCGTCATTGTCCATGCTGGTGTGAATGACCTGAGACGTACCTCCCTGGACTACATGAAAAGAGACATAGAGGAGCTCTCTGAGCATGTATCCCAGGCCAGTATCACCCTGACCTTGAGTAGCATCTTACCCTCACCAAGAATGATGCCACAATATGAAGACAAGATGATTAATTTCAACAACTGGCTTAAGTATTGGTGTCATTCAAAGGGGATCCAATGCCTGTCAGCCTGGGATGACATGCTCGACAAGCCACGATGCTTCGCTAGGGACGGCTTGCACCTGTCACCCCTGGGTTTTCGGATATTGGCAAAGGCTCTTGCTACCCCCCATAGTGCCATTTTTAGGCAAGGCTCAAAAGACAAACCCACCTCCATAGGTATCACAAGGGATAAGAAACTAAGAGTAATGCTACTCAACGCCAGAAGTCTAAATCACAAGATGCATGCATTCGAAACTCTCCTTAGCATGGAGAACATTGATATCTGTGCAGTAACAGAAACCTGGTTCAAGGCTCCCGAGAGCACCCCAGCACTACCAGGTTATACCTCATACCATGCTTTTTGGCCCCAAAAGTTGGACCGAACCAGAAAAGGAGGGGGAGTATCAATAGTCGTCAAAGATACCCACACCTCCAGGTTGGTGGCACAGCACAAAGCATCAGAGACTATCCATGTGCAACTAACAGTGGGTAAAACTGCCTTCCAGATTATAGCCTGCTACAGACCACCCTCCCAAACCCAGGAAACCCACTCGACCTTCCTGAGAACACTGGAAAATATGAAGGTCTCTCCAAACACCATTATATTGGGCGACTTCAACTACCCAAGCATAGACTGGGAGCATTACTCTAGCTCCAACACCCTAGCTCAAAGGTTCCTAGAATTTATAAACTCAAATGCTATGGAACAACTTGTTACCACTCCTACAAGAGGGGAAAACATACTGTACCTGATCATCACCAACATAGGGACTCTATGCTCCAGACCAGAAGTGTATCCCTCACTGGTAAGATCAGACCATAAACTAATCTCACTGGATATTCACATCCCGACCCCACCCCCTGCCCAGAAAACCACAGTAAAAAACTTCTCTGAAGCAAATTTCACACTCCTCAAAACCGAGGTAGAATCCTTCAAAGCCCCTGGGTCTGTGGAAAATACGGCCCAGACCGCAGAATCCTTTATAAACGCATTCTATGAACACCTTCAGGAATGCATGAATCATGCAATCCCAAATAAAACCAAGACCCAATCCTCCAAAGGCAGACATCCTGTCTGGTGGACCCCAACCATAAACAAACTATACAATAGAAGGAGGAAACTACTACATGATAGAGCAAAATCCCAAAAAGGGAAGGCATCTCTGATCAGTGCTAGCAAAAAACTATGGGCACTCATAAAATCGTCTAAGGCCAGCTTCGAGAGAAAAATTGCACAGGACACTAAGGATAATCACAAGGCTTTCTTTAGTTATGTTAGGAGCCTGGGTGGGAATTCCCAAATATGCTCAGAATTAGTCCAAAATGACAAAAAATACACCGAACCCACAGACATTGCCAACATCCTAGCTGACAGGTTCAGCGCAAACTTCTCACCCCCCCACCAAAAGGGAAAATATCTATCCCAGCAGAGTGCTGCCCCCCTAACATCTCAGATGCTCAGGTAAGAGCCACCCTCTCCAAACAAAAAACACAGCATCAATGGGACCAGACGGTGTCCCGGGCTGAGTCCTACATGAACTCCAAGAATAAACCCAAACATAAAACTACTGTTCAATCTCAGCCTTACCACAGGATATGTACCCAAAGAGTGGCGTACAGCAACAGTGGTCCCTCTCCACAAAGGTGGTGCCTCAACGGATCCTGGAAACTATCGCCCCATAAGCCTGACTAGCTTGGTCTGCAAAGCTATGGAAAGGATCATCATGGACCTCATAAATAAAGATATTGGGGACCTACAGACACTGGATCCTATCCAGTTCAGCTTTGTTAAGGGCAGATCCTGCCTCTTAAACCTGGTCAATTTCTTTGAAACAGTCATCAAGCCCATTGACGAGGGGAAGATGGTCCACACAGCCTACCTGGACCTCGCAAAGCCTTCGATACAGTACCCCACTAGGGCATTATAGTTAAGCTCACCAGCTTAAATATAAACCCCTGTGTCACTAGATGGGTTTCAAACTGGCTCAAGGACAGAACCCACATGGTTAGAATTGCTGGTGCCATGTCAGACTCCAAACCAGTTACAAGTGGCGTCCCACAAGGCTCAGTCCTGGGACCTCTCTTGTTCGGTATATATTTCTCGGAGGTACAGGCCAACACGGAAGGACTGTGGCTGACCAAGTTCGCAGATGACTGCAAACCGGGCACCATAATCGACTCTCCAGCCGACATAAGCATCCTCCAAAAGGGCCTCATAGAAACAGACAACTGGTGCCAGAGCCATGGCCTCAAGCTAAACACCAAAAAGTGTATAGTCATCCCCTTTGGCAAAAACAAAGGGCCTATAAATTACCACATAGGTGGTAATCCATTAAGTACGGAAGAAGTAATTAGGGACCTGGGGACCCAAGTTGATAGCAATCTCTCATTTGACAACCACGTGGCCAAAGTGGTTAGAAAAACATTTTATATAGCCCACCTAATCATGAAGGGATTCACATCTAGATCAGGGGAGGTCATCGTGCCTCTTTACTCATCCCTCATCAGGCCCATAATTGAGTACAATGCCCCTTTTGGGATGTACCTTACCAGACACCTGCAGCAACTGGAAAGACCCCAAAAGTACCTCACCAAGAGGATCAAAGGGCTCAAACAGATGCCATATGCTGCCCGGTTAAAGAAACTCCAGCTCTACTCAGTGGCATACCGCCTGCTCAGAGGCAATCTGTGCCTGACGTATAAAGCCATGTCCAATCCGGAATTAATGGACATGCTGCACCTCAGAAAATCCAAATCCCATCGAGCTACGCGCTTGAGAGACTTGAACCTCAGCACTGAAATAAATAGGACATGCTGGAGGGACAGATTCATAACCCAGAGGCTCCCTTCAGTCTGGAATAAAATCCCAGTCCAGGTTAGGCAGAGTCCCTCATTGACTCTCTTCAAGAGGAATCTTGATGAGTGGATGGGGGATCATAGGTTTACCCCGGGTATCACTTCTGTGTCACTGTTCGACAGAGACACAGTTTACTAACCTCGAAAAAGGGCATAGCAAAATTAATTTAAAATGGGTGGCGAAAGCCAAACGCACTCTGGCTATGCTTATAAATACACTAGGGCAGATAGCCTAGTATGAACCTATGACCCTATGAAACCTAAGAGCCTTAGACATCTGCACTAATGGCCAGGCAAGAGAGTTTTTAAGGTATCTGAACCCGTGATCTTGTTCAGGATATTCTTCCAGACAATGCCAAGTTAGCTACTAATGCTGCCAAAGCAATCTACCTGAGACAAATACAGACATCCTCCTGTTAGAAAAAAGTAATAGTAATATGCATGCTTAGCATTCGAGCTTTAAAAGGGTTAACACATTTATTCTGTTCACACTGTATGAATCTGCACAGCTATTAGAAACTTAACAAGACGCATTTCATTTCTGCTAAAGTCATGAAAATAACAAGAGACATTTCATTTCTGCTAATGTCATGAAACTTAACAAAGAGATATTCATTTCTGCTTATGCCATGAGAAAACATGCAGCTGCTAGCAGCATTGATAAAGAAAACAATAGATGCTTGAAAGTTTAAACCATAGTCAGCATTACTTGTACCAAAGCTAGAAATGTACCTTGAATCTAGACAAAATGTAACACATGTATTAGAACAGTACAATTGAAGAATTGAAATGTTGAAATGGACTAAAATAAGCCCAAGGTCAGGTTGTTTTTCTCAAAATGTTTTGCAAAACAGCAGATAATTTAACTTGGTCAGCAATAAGTCTAGTAATATTTTCTGTAGAACATACAGGAAGCTGTGTCTAACTACGTCAGCTATAGAATAGTAACATTTTCTGTGTGACAGGCAGAGAACTGTATAAAAATAACATACTAATCACCAGTAATTCAGACAAACCTTGTGCCTACATGCTTTGTCTCCTTGCTGCAAGTAATAAAGGGTGCCTTGCTTGAACCTAACGTGAATTGGTCTTTGAAGTTTTTTCCTTTTACAGATTGGTCCTTCGGACCGGAACCCTCTCTTCACCTCGGATCAGACAGGCCAGGTGGTTGAAACCGTACGGGGAAGAAACCAAATCGGTTCTTCTTATATGGAAAGTCCTCCGACTGAATTGTCGTTCAAAAGAGGCCAGCCAATTTCTGATCTGCGACTGAAGGACGGGTCTCCTCGAATTGGTGATCAATCACGTGGGCTCAGGTAAGGTGAATCTACTTTTTTCTGTTTTCTGTTTTAGATCAGGGACTAGATGTGTATTGTTTTTGTTAGACTGCATTTTTCTTACAAGTCAGGGACAAAAAAAGATTACTGTCTTGTCATAGATCAGGAGAAACAGAATAAGTAGGCAGTCATTCTGAAGAGACTATAACAAAATCCACGTTACCACGTTAAAAAATTAAGAAAAGTTACGTAACGATCAAAGGGTAGAACAAAATGGGTAATAATTGCACAAAAAGACCCCAAAATCTGCCGTTAAGAGAAGAAGCAAAATACATGCAGTCGCAGCGCACCGACAATATTAAACATTATTCTAAATGGGTTAATAAGTATGAATTCGATGGAAAATTAAAAAAATCCTTGCTTATCAAACTTATCAAACAGCTCAAAACCGATTCCAAATGGCGGGTAAAAAAGCAACGTCGATTAGGAATTCCTCAGGCACACAGGTGGCTTGAGGAAGCAAACCGTAGGGAACAAAAGAACAAAAATTCAAAAGCAATGTTTTTAGATAAGGAGGATAATAACTTAATAATAGCATCAGCACCTCCGCCTCCCTTACCAGAATATGAAGCAAGTGAACAGGTTAGTCCACCCCCACGATATCCTGTGGTCACTGAAGATAGAGATATTATGAAACTAAAACTGACTAAAATTAGAGATCCCTTTGGGACCAGGTCCCGAACAAAGGCAGGTAACTCAGATGAAGGCATCGAGTTATGGCAAATGGTTAAGAATTCATGATCTATAAGTGAAGAGGAAGAAATATGCCCACTTATAAAAGTACCCAATCCTCAGGCAGGTCAAGACAATCAGGACCCAACTATTTTAGTGTATAGACTTTGGACTCTGGAAGATATCCGGAAAGCCACTGAGAGAATTCCCCATCCAAAGGTTAATTTTAGAAAATTCTCAGAAGATTTACAAGGAATGAGGCTGAGTTATAACTTAAATGGAGAAGAGATAGAAGAGGTAGTTAGACAAATTGTAGGGCCAGATTGGTACATGATTAGTGGGAACTGGAATCCCCGTGACGCTGCACA
Source organism: Protopterus annectens (assembly GCF_019279795.1). Lineage (NCBI taxonomy): Eukaryota > Metazoa > Chordata > Ceratodontiformes > Protopteridae > Protopterus > Protopterus annectens. The sequence goes on along the minus strand of NC_056726.1, from coordinate 1,297,145,729 downwards.
AAGACCACTCCCACATAGCAGTGCAGAATTAGACACCAGAGTAAAAGGTCTTACAGACCGCATCTCTGAAAAATGGAAACCTAACGCAGACTGGACTTGAATTAATCAATGCATCCAACAAGAAGGTGAAACAATTGACCGGTACTATGCAAGATTATTAGAGTGTTTTAATAACCACTGTGGAATGCAGGTTCCTGAAGATCAAACACAAGATTCCCCATATGAACAGCAGTTAAAGAATGCATTTTTAAAGGGCAGTATTGCACCTATAAGCAGTTTTATTACAAAACACATGGTAGACCATCATACAAGCAGGTTACAATCATTACTTGAATATGCTAGGTATGCCGAAAGGCATTTTAATAGCAAAAAGAAAAAGAAAGCTCAAGTATTTTCTGTAGAAGATGGAGCAGAAGTTTACGTAGTACAGTCCGGGAAAAAGGGCAAGAAAAACGCACAGGGAAACAAACAATCTGATCAACGATCAGAGGACTTTGAAGGGCGAAAGAAAAAGGGAGAATGTTTTAAATGTGGTAAAAAGGGACATTTGGCAAGGGATTGCAAGAAAAACAAAAAGGCAACAACGGAATACAAGGATGCTGAGGACTGACTATATGGCAGTCAGGAATCACTAGAAGGGGCTAGCGAAGAAAGGACAAATGAGAATGTGATAGAGGGAGTAGAGGAAGTGCAGGAAGTTAGTGACAATGAAGAAAATGAAATATTAGACCTAGCTCTATTGAGCTTGGAGCTTTATTTAGCAGACACGAAACCAGAAGTTACACTCCTGGTAGAAGGGAGGGAAGTCAAATTCTTTTGTGACTCAGGAGCATCACGAACCCTGATACATCCCTCCAAACTGCCAGAAAACACAGAGTCACCTGATTACATACTGGTCAAAGCAGCTAATGGACAGCTGTATCGGGAGCCTCTCTCCCGTAACATTGCAATAACTGATCCAGTTTCAGGATTGACTCAGAAAAGCAAAATTGTTGTTTCTGCAAAATGCCCAGTAAACCTCTTGGGCAGAGACCTCATGCAGCTATTTGGTATAGCAGTAGTCCCAACCATGCAGGGTATGGAAGCACAGCGACAAATTGATTCCTTTGCAATGCAATCGGAGGGTTAAATGTTTTATTGGTACAGCCAGGACTTGGTTACGACTGGTCCAGGGACTGTGACCAAAGAGTTAATGAATGTAGCCATCAGCAAGTTCCCCTCCCTTGACATTGATCAGCAACACCTGTTGCACTGTACCCTGTATTATTGTAACACACCAGGACCTGATAAGGAATATGAGCAAGAATTATTTAAGAATCATGCAAACAGATTAATATTGCGTAACCTGTACTGGGACACAGAAGGGAACAGTGTAGCCAGCTGTTCATTGCCCCAGGAGTTCTTTGCACTTTATAAATCTAATCGATTACCACATGTTAGCTTAACCAAAAACAGAAATATAGAATGGGCAGACCTAGGAGAAAAAGTCATGAGATGGGAGAAACAGACAGAACTAGAGCTGTCAGAACAGGGAGTACAAATACAGAAGTTGAAATGGATAACTCAGACCAACCCAGCTGTGCACTTGCAGTCTAGTGAGGACAGCTGATTGACACTCCTGTTAAAGGAGGAAGAAAATGATTTACGAAATATACCAGAGACCTTCTGGTCAACAGGAAAATCAGATGTAGGACTCATTCGTACAGCGGGGCCAGTTTCTATCACGCCAAAGTCAGCATTCAGACCACAAAAAAGACAGTATCCATTAAGAAAAGATGCAGAGGCAGGGATAAAGCCTATAATAGCAGCCTTACTTAAAGGAGGGATACTAGTGGAATCTCCCGATTCACCATGTAACACACCCTTATTTCCAGTTAAAAAGGCAAATGGAGAATGGCGTATGGTCTAAGATTTACAAGCTGTAAATGATGCAGTAGTACCAAGGGCACCCACGGTGCCAGACCCACACACCCTGTTGAATGATTTAAAACCTCAACAGAAGTATTTTTCTGTGGTAGACATCAGCAATGCATTCTTTTCGATACTGATACACCCTGATAGCCAGTATTGGTTTGCATTCACATTTCAGGGGAAAAGGTATACATATACGCGACTGCCACAGGGATATCGTGAAAGTCCAACAATATTCTCACAAGAAATGACAAGCAACTTGGCGGGATTCACCCCACCAAAAGGCAGCAGATTTTACTTTATGTAGATGACATCTTGCTGGCAGCCCCCACCCAGCAGGATTGTAGAGAAGATACCATAGCACTTCTACGATTTTTAACCGCTGAAGGACATAAGATAAATAAAAGTAAACTGCAGCTTTGGAAAAAACAAGTCAAATACCTGGGATATGTAATATCCAAGGAAGGTAGAACATTAGATGAGGACAGAAAAATAGCAATTTTGCAAGCACCAAAACCCACTACCAAGAAGGAAATTATGTCCTTCCTGGGTACAACTAATTTTTGCCGGAGCTGGATTCCAAACTATGCCTTGGAATCTGCACCTCTGACTGACCTTATATATAAGAAGCCTATGGCAGTGCAAGATTTGTTACAATGGACACCAGAGGCAGAATCTGCTTTTTGCAAACTAAAGCAGTTAATAGCATCCTCATTAGTTCTGGGATTGCCAAACTGCCATAAACGTTTTTTCCAAACTCTAGATTGTAAGCAGGGTTACATGACATCAGTATTAACACAACAGCATGGGGATAAGCAATGCCCCATTGCTTACTATTCATCACAACTAGACCAAGTGGCACAATCCTTACCCCAGTGTGTACAAGCAGTAGTTGCAGCTGCAATGGCAGTACAGGCTTCAGCCTCAGTAGTCTTGTTCCACCCTCTCACTTTGAGAGTACCTCATGCAGTCACGATTATTTTACTACAAGAAAAGGTGGCATATCGTTTCCCTGCTAGGCATCTTTCCTGTATGACTATATTGTTGAGTCAGCCTCATATGACAATTGAGCGATGCATGACTTTAAACCCTTCTACTCTGCTCCCGAACACTACAGATGGCACACCGCACCGCTGCCTGCAGGTAATTGAGCAAAAGACACTACCTAGAAAAGATCTCACGGATGTCCCCTTGGATGATGCCGAGGTGACATACTACGTGGATGGCTCGTGCAAAAGGGGTCCTGCAGGACAGAACCTAGTACGATATGCAGTAGTTTCTGATACTGGGATTATAGAAGCAAAACCTTTACCACACAACTTATCTGCACAGGCAGCAGAATTGATTGCCCTGACATGGGCATGTACCTTAGCAAAGGGTAAATGTGTAAACGTTTTTACTGATAGCCAGTACGCTCTTTGTACTGTACATGTCTTTGCAACAGTGGAAAAACGGGAATGATAACATCTACTGGCAAACCTATAAATCATGCACAGTTTATTTTAGATCTTTTAGAATCTATTCAGTTACCTCAGAAAGTAGCCATTTGTAAATGCACAGCTCACACCAAGCAACAAGATAGGATTTCAAAAGGTAATGCAAGAGCTGATACAGCTGCAAAACAAGCAGCCACAGAAGTATTTCTTTTAAATGAGGAATTACAACCCTCTGAGATTTTAGATTTAGATATGTTAAAAACAATGCAGACACTCACTACACAAGCTGAAAAACAACGATGGATAAAGCGAGGAGCAATCCTTGAAAAGGGGCTGTACATCTCTAGAGAAGGAAAACCGATACTAACCTCTAATTTGTTTCGATATGCAGCTTTGTTGAGCCATGGGCAGTGCCATGTCTCAACAGGGGGGATGGTACAGCTGGTGAACCAGGTGTTCACAACATACGGATTTACAAACTACTCTCATGCACAGGGGGCGATAAAGCCCAAGCAAGGGAGTTTCCCTACACCACCATATCCATTTCACACTATCTGTATGCATTTCGTAGAATTGAACAAATGTGAAAATAAGAAGTATTGACTTGTCATTGTAGATATGTTTTCCAGATGGGTGGAAGCCTTTCCAACCAAAAATCCAGATGCAGCTATGGTGGCAAAAGTACTTCTCAAGGAAATCATTCCTAGGTTTGGTATTCCGGAAAGGATCTACAGTGACAATGGTACACACTTTGTAAATCAAACCATACAGCAGTTGAGTAAGCATTTTGGTATTTCTTTAAAAAAATCATTGTACATACCATCCACAATCTGCAGGGCTAGTTGAAAGACATAATGGTATACTAAAAACAAATTGAGAAAATTAATAGCTGAGACAGGAAAAAACTGGTTATACTGTTTGTCCCTGGCACTGTTGAGCATGAGAACTGTCCCTACAGCAAAAGGATTGTCTCCTTTTGAAAAATTATTTGGAAGGGCTTATTACACACCCCAGTGGAAACTTCTCATGTCATCATGTCATCAGACCAGGAAGCTGATTTCATACTAGCTGAATATATGAAAAAATTGTTAAGTTCTAAACATCTGCTGCAGTCAAATTCAGAAGTGGCAGTGATGCCCGGAGAGTGGGTGTGGATCAAAAACATCAAGAGGAAGAGTTGGTCATCGCCGAGGTGGGAAGGTCCCTACCAGGTGCTTCTTTCGACACCCACTGCAGTCAAGATAGCAGAACAAGCTTCGTGGATACACCTGACGCACTGCAAGCTAGTTAAGAACTTTGAGTTGGACAAAAATCTTACCTCTCCATTGGGGCCCTCAGCACAAAATCTGGCTACAAAGGGGGGTCAGATCAATAGGACTGATCCATCTCAACCCCAGTGAAGAAACCATCGGTGCTGAAGGTCCTATTAGGGCAGAGAGTAAGAGCACGTGTCTGAAATAAAGATGACAGAATCCAGTAAGATCCAAATACACCTACTCGGAAGAGTCGGAGAAAACAGAAATGCAGAACAACCGTTTCCTCAGAAGTATTGCATAATCATCCTGTTGATTGTACTAGTGACAATAATCTTTTTGTTGTGGCCATTCCTTTTCCCAGCCACACAAACTGAACTGAATAAGCGTGCAGAGTGGCATGCAGAGTGGCACCCAAACTTTAACACTTACCAGGCAATCAAATATGTGTATGCTGAGACCTTCAATGTTTCGAATTGCTGGATTTGCACAGCTTTGCCAACAGCATACGGGGGGTTATTGTTAACTTCAGTCCCCCTAGGAGCCAACAAGACCTGGGAAAACTTAATTTATGATACATCAGATGTCACATCACAAGATAAAGTAGCATTGCACTTGTCTGTTCGACAGAAAGGAACTGTGTGTTTTTACAAGAATGATACAGTTCAGGTGGGTTGGAGCAATTGCAATGTGACTGTTCCCTATAGATGCTACACTAAACCTGATAACATCGGATCCTATTGCAACACAAGCTATGATTCATTTGTTGAACTGATGCATAAGACAATGGGTGATGTAAAACATAATGCTGACCTCTATAGACAACTGTCTATAATTGACAAAAAAATGTTTCATGCAGAGCCAGGGCATAGTAAAGTTACTACCAAAGCAGAAGATTGTTACTTTGTATGTGGTAGGAAAGCATATAAATGGTTACCTGAGAATTGGTCCGGCAGTTGTTTTTTGGGATACCTGGTTCCGGCCATACGACACACAGCAGTTTTACCTCAAGGGAAAATTCGGAATGTTCGAGAAATCAAGAAGCCTGTCAATCCAGTGGGGCAAATCAATGTGCATTGGAAAAAACATCATGCTGTGGGCTTAGGGAAAAATGGACTGTCACATATGGACTTGAGTGATACTGTTATCTCGTGGGCAGGTGTACTGCCAGCATATGGAGCAACTAAATCAATCTGGGAACTGAGAAAATTGTCTAAGCTTCTTGAAATAATGAGCAATGCAACCCTTTCTGCCCTAGAATTGGTGACTGATGAACTGACCGCCATGAGAACAGTGGTTCTTCAATATCGCATGGCTCTTGACTTCACCCTAGTGGCGAGAGGAGGTACGTTCACTTTAATCCAGGAGGAGTGCTGTTCTTATATTCCTAACCACAAACACGAGATAGACAACCATCTTGAGGTAATTCAGCAGATGTCAGCCATGACCAAACCAGGACCAAATCCATTGACGGACTTTTTCCAGAAATTGTTTGGGGGGTGGGGCAGTATCCTGATGAACATTCTGATTGCCATCTGTGTAGGAATAATCCTACTGGTAGTATGTGTGTGCTGCTGCATCCCCTGCATGAAAAGACTGATTAAAGACTTTATAGACATTTCAGTTTCAGAAACCTTATACCAAGGTGCTGAACTTGAAGAATTGCTGAAAAACTGAAAATGCTTTCATAAGTTTAAACTGAATGACTCTCTTAACTGCAAATCGTGAGTGGGAAGAGGTTAGGGGAAGAAAAACTGTTTATGCTTATCTTGAAAGTAGAAAAAAAAGTATTAAAAGGGGGGAAATGTTAGAAAAATGTAATAGTAATAGTAATATGCATGCTTAGTGCATTCGAGCTTTAAAAGGGTTAATACATTTATTCTGTTCACACTGTATGAATCTGCACAGCTATTAGAAACTTAACAAGAAGCATTTCATTTCTGCTAAAGTCATGAAAAGAACAAGAGACATTTCATTTCTGCTAATGTCATGAAACTTAACAAAGAGATATTCATTTCTGCTTATGCCATGAGAAAACATGCAGCTGCTAGAAGCATTGATAAAGAAAACAATAGATGTTTGAAAGTTTAAACCATAGTCAGCATTAGTTGTACCAAAGCTAGAAATGTACATTGAATCTAGACAAAATGTAACACAGGTATTAGAACAGTACAACTGAAGAATTGAAATGTTGAAATGGACTAAAATAAGCCCAAGGACAGGTTGTTTTTCTCAAAATGTTTTGCAAAACAGCAGATAATTTAACTTGGTCAGCAATAAGTCTAGTAACATTTTTTGTAAAACATACAGAAAGCTGTGTCTAACCACGTCAGCAGTAGAATAGTAACATTTTCTGTGTAACAGGAAGAGAACTGTATAAGAATAACATACTAATAACCAGTAATTCAGACAAACCTTGTGCCTACATGCTTTGTCTCCTTGCTGCAGGTAATAAAGGGTGCCTTGCTTGAACCTAACGTGAATTGGTCTTTGAAGTTTTTTTCCTTTTACACCTCCTCTAAGAATCCCAAACATTTCTGGAAGGAAATTAAAAATGTAACTGCCTAACAATAAAATGTGCTCTATCAATATTTCCTCAGCTCACTCTAATAATAACACACCTGGAACATTTGAAGACTTCATAATATCATCCGTAGTAGAGATCAGTAATACTTTTTCTTCCCTTAATGCCAATAACCCTCCTTTACAAGGTATCCAGCAACCATGACTATACCCTCTGTCTGAACACTCAGCTACTTTCTACTTTATTGCTGTTTCTGTTAAAGAAACTAAATCCTTGCTACAGACTAAAACTCTCACCCATTAAACATACAGCACTTAACCCTATTTTTCTTAAGAAAGCAGGAGATAAAACCCCTAAACCTTTATCATTCACCTATAACCTATCACTTACTTCAGGAATCTTTCCACAATCTTTTAAGCAGGCAGTTATTTTCCCTCTATCCAAGGCTTTATTACCCAAAAACCTTCAAGGACTTTGGGCCCATATCTATACTCTGTCAACTCACTAAAATATTTGAGAAAATGATTTACAAGATACGCAAGGATATCAACTACGACCTTCTCTCGGACAGTCAACATAGGTTCAGAAACACCTCTAACAATACTACAGCATTACTAACAGCCACTGATACTATTTCCTCATTGCTACTGGCATGTTTTGTTGACACAACTATGGTCTTTGAATCTCTTTAACCATAATCTATGCCTTACAAAACTTCACAAACTTAACTTTGGTCAAAATACCTTAACAAGAAGACATTCCAAATGTTTGCCAAAAATCAGCTGTGTAATATTTGAACACTAAAAGCAGGTGTCCCTCAAGGCTCTATTTTAGGACCCTTGCTATTTGTTATTTTCATTAGTGACCTGCCCACTGACCTCCACAAGCCTGTCATTATTCTTTATGTTGACAACATATTTTCACTTCAAGATAATAAATGCCCCACTATCCTTCAATCTTAGCTTCAACAGTCATTTCTAAAACTATACCAGTTAACTGACCAAAATAAACTTCTAATTAACCACAAAAAGACCAACATTATACTTTTCTCCAGTACACAGAAAGTCCCACTCCTGCCCAAAATTAACATCACAGATACCCAAGGAAATGGTGTTCTACATGTAATTGAATACAAATAATTGGGGATAAATCTAGATCAGTCCCTTAACTTCTCCACTAATACTGAGAATGTTATTAATAAATTCACTCTCGGCTGAAACTCTGCTATAGGACCTCGCGTCTACTGTCCTCTATTGACCGTAAACCTGTAGTCAATAACATTTTTTTACCAAAAACAAGAATATGGACTGCCATTAATATCCTTCAATTATGCCTATAATATCCAAAGATTACAAATAACTGGAAACAGGATTTGCAAATTTGCCCTTTTAGCAGAATCCAGAGCACATCACTGCTCCCTACTGCAGGCTCTTAAGTGGCTTCCAGTCACACAATCTGACACATATCTACCTTCTACCTTAGTGTGCAAAATCCTACAAAAGCACTACTGCCTCCCACTAAAAGGAAAACTACCCATCAGAGAGCAAGCATATTCTCTAAGAAGTATGCAATTTAACAACATATTATTTTGTCTCCTCTCTTTCAAAACTGCAACAGGAGAATTTGCCTTTTCCAGTCCTGACTTGGTTCTGCTCCATGGAATAAGAATCCTTCTGAAATTGTCACCAAATTCCTTGTTTGACTTCAAGGCATCACTTTCAGAACTTTAGTGAAGATGACTGTAAATGCTTTAGGGACAATGGTTAACAATCAATAAATCATAATCAGAGTTCTGCCCTCACTCCTGACTGTATTCACTCTTAATATAGTATTAGATATTCATTTTTGAATGTATATAAATAGATATATATTTTTGTCAACAATCTGCTTTTTTATCTGCACTACTTAATGTATAGAAATTTTCATGTGGCTTATAAATCTGTCATATAGGTTCATAGGTAGGTACTAGGCTATCAGACCAAGGGACTATGTAAACCTAGCCAACAAGGTTCCCTGGCTTATGCCACCCAAGAAAGTTAATTTCCTGTATCCCTGTTGAGCAGAGCCAGAGAAGTGATCCCCAGGGTGTATTTCCTGTTTCCCATCCACTCATCAAGATTTTTTTTGAAGAGTGCTAATGAGGAACTTTGCCTGACATAGATGGGTAGCTTGTTCCAGAGTATAGGAAGTCTCTGGGACAGGAATCTATCCCTCCAACATGTCCTGTTTATTGTGGTGACAAGGTTTAGGTCCCTAGAGCATGTAGCTCGGAGGGATTGGGATTTCTTTAGGTCTAGCATGTCCAACAGTTCTGGGTTTAACATAGCTTTATATGTTAGGCAGAGATCGCCTCGGAGTAGGCGATATGCTATGGAGTAAAGTTGAAGTTTTTTGAGACGGTCAGTGTAGGGCATCTGTTTGAGGCCAGTAATCCTCTTTGTGAGGTACTTCTGTGAACTTTCCAGCTACTGCAGATGTCTTGTGAGGTACATTCCAAAAGGGGCATTGTACTCTATAATGGGTCTAATGAGTGCCGAGTAGAGGGGAACAATGACCTCTTTTTTCCTGGATGAGAACCCTTTTGTGATGAGGTGTGCCACATAGAAGGATTTCCTGACTACTGTGGCGATGTGATTATTAATGGAGAGACTACTGTCCACCTGGGTCCCAAGATCTTTATCACACATTCAGCATTAAGTAGGCTGCCGTTTATGTGGTAGTTCATGGGTACAGAGTTTTTACCAAAGGGGATGACAATGCACTTTTTGGCATTGAGCTTGAGACCATGTCTCTGACACCAGGCATCTGTTTCAGTGAGGCCCTTCTGTAGGATGTCCACATCATTTGGGGACTCCACTATGGCTCCTAGTTTGCAGTCATCTGCGAACTTCATTAGCCAGAGGCCTTCTGTGTTAGCCTGTACTTCAGAGAAGTATATACCAAACAGGAGAGGTCCCAGGACTGAACCCTGTGGTACTCCACTTGTCACTGGTTTGAAGTCAGATTTGGAGTTTGCAACTTTTACAATGTGGGTTCTGTCAATAAGCCACTTGGCAACCCATCTTGTGACGTAGGGATTTATACCTAGTTTAGTGAGTTTAGCTATAATTCCAGAATGGGGGATGGTGTTGAAAGCCTTGGTGAGGTCAAGATAGGCTGTGTGAACCACCTTACCCTCATCTACGGCTTTGGTGACTGCCTCAAATATGTCGATTGGGTTAAGAAGGCATGATCTGCCTTTTGAAAATTCGAACTGGGTGGGGTCTAGAGTTTGGAGGTTACCAATGTCTTTTTTTATGAGTTCCATGGTGATATGTTGCATGGCCTTGCAGACCAGGCTAATCAGGCTAATAGGGCGATAGTTCCCAGGATCAGTGGCGGCTCCCCCTTTGTGGTGTGGGATAACTGTTGCTGTGCACCATTCAGTGGGCACAAAGCCTGATGTGAGACTATGATTGAACATGGTGCTTAGGTGGGGAGCCAGTTCGTTCTGAAGTTCATGTAAAACACAGCCTGGGGTCTTGTCCGGTCCCATGGATGCTGTGTTTTTGATTTTAGAGAGTGCAGCTTTTACCAGCACAGATACGATTACAGGGACACTTCATTCTTCCTGTATAGATATGGGCCTTTTAGGGGGTGAGAGGGGGGTAAAGTTAGCACTGAAGCTATCTGCCAGGATGTTGGCAATATCAGTTGGTTCTGTAATTTTTGTGCCATTGTGCTGTAACTCAGAGCAGATCTGGTTGTTGCCATTGAGATTCTTGACATAGCTATAGAATTCTTTGTGGTTGCCCTTAGAATCAGTGGTGATTTTGTTTTCATAGCTAGCGTTGGAGAATCTTATAAGGGATCTCAGCTTCTTACTGAGGCTGACCAGAGAGCTCCTTCACTCATGGGATTTTACTCTCTTTTGCAACAGTTTCTTCCTTCTGTGGTAAAGTTTGTTTATGGCAGGGGACCACCACACTGGCTTCCTTTTTTTGGAGAATAGCATCTTGGTTCTGTTTGGGATAGCATGATCCATGCACTCGTGTAAGTGCTTATAGAGTGCATTTTTGTAGGTTTCAGCAGTCATAACTGTATTGTCCATCTGCATGGGTGTCATGAAGTTCGCCACTTCTGTCTTAAGAAGCATGAAGTTGGCTTTGGAGAAATTTTTTACCATGGTTTCCTTAATGGTAGGTGGGGAAGGGATGCGGTTATCTAGGGTGATTAGCTTATGGTCGGATCTGACCAACGAACAGTTAACTTCAGGTGTGGAACACCGGTCACTCATGTTGGTTATGACTAGGTCTAGGATATTGTTGCCCCTGGTGGGGGTGTGTGGATAAGTTGATCCAGGGCATTGGAATTTATGAATTCCAGAAAGCGGTGAGCGAAGGAGTTGATACATGAGTAGTTTTCCCAGTTAATGGTGAGGTAGTTGAAATCACCCATTATTAGGGTGTTTGGTTGAACTCTAATATTTTCCAGTATATCAAGAAAAGAGCAGTGGGAATCCTGGTGCATGGTGGGGGATCTACAGCAAGCTACAATTTGGATTGCAGTTTTGCCCAGAGTTAGTTGCACTTGGATAACCTTGGATGCATTATGTGCACAACTAGCCTGGAGCTGTGGATATCCTTAATTAATATGGACACACCTCCGCCTTTGGTGTTCTGGTCCAGGTTAGATTGCCAAAAGGTGTGGTATGAGCTATAGCCTGGTAATGCAGGGGTGCTCTCTAGAGCCTTGAACCAGGTCCCAGTCACTGCACAGATATTGATGTTCTCCATTTTAAGGAGTGCCTCGAGTGAGTGCATTTTGAGATTTAGACTTCTAGCATTGAGTAGCATTACCCTCATTACCCTCAGTTTTTGCTTGCCTGCTCCTGTTACGGTGGTGAATTTGTCATTTGAACCTTGCCTAAAAAAAGGCACTATAGGGGCGGCAAGACCCTTAGCCAGTATCTGGAATCCCAGAGGTGACAGGTGCAGGCCATCTCTGGCAAAGCATCGTGGTCTGTCGACCATGTCATCCCAGGCAGACAGATGCTGGATCCCCTTAGAATGACACCAGAAGCTTAGCCAATTGTTAAAGTCGATAGTTTTGTCCTTGTACTGCGGTATCATTCTAGGCGATGGCAGGATACTACTCAGGGCTAGGGTCATACCTGCCTGGGCTACAAGATCAGAGAGCTCTTCCATGTCTCTTTTCATGTAGTCCAGGGAGGAGTTTTTCCATCTCTTTCAACTTTCTGGTTTAAAAGCCTGTGTTTGAGCTTATTTCCCACCTTCCCTGTAACTAGTCTAGTCCAGATACAGATTTGCTGTATCCAGGACTGCTTGTAAGCTTCTGAGCCCCCCAAACCATTCTGTGTTGGAGGGAAGCCTTCTAGCTTATCAGTGGGAGTGGTAAGCACTAGGTAGCCTATCTACCACAAGAGTGGTTTCTGGCCCGGAAATTGTAGTTTATTGGCCGTTTGGGCAGTTTTTCCATCTCTTTCAACTTTCTGGTTTAAAAGCCCACATTTGCGCTTGTTTCCCACCTTTCCTGTAGCTAGTCTAGTCCAGATACAGATTTGATGTATCCAGGACCGTTTGTAAGCTTCTGAGCCCCCCAAGCCTTTCTGTGTTGGAGGGAAGCATTCTAGCTTATCAGTGGGAGTGGTAAGCACTAGGTAGCCTATCTACCACAAGATCCAAGTACAGATTCTGAGTTTTAGCACTTGAATTTCCTTATTCGTGCTCAGCACATGTTGAGAGCTGGTTGTTAGCACTAAATAAGCTACAAATTACTACAGCATTCAACCTTCCTCTTTACCAAGAGGAAAACAGTTTTTGTACTTACTTTCCTCACTTGCTTAGAGCAAAACAGCTCTTTTACTCACTTTCCTCACTTGTCTAGAGGAAAGTAGTTTTTATTCAGGTATGTCCAAGGGTCAACTCCCAGTGTTCTCTCCTGTCTATCTGATGAATCTGGGCATCTTGGAGGAATGTAGCAATTGCCTCATGTACACAGACAACCCTCTCCTCCTACCACCCAACACCACAACCTGTGAGAGATGCACTTATCTAGCCAAACTGGAGGTAAAGCTCTCTCCAACCAAGACTGAACTTGATAGTCAAGAGGAGAGGGTAAACACTTGCAACACACCACATTCATCACATAGACCCACTAAACCTACACCACCAAAATCCACACATAGAAACACAAAAACATTCACGGAGGCTCTCAATAATAATCTGCTCAAGCAACAGAGACCTCCAAAGCAGAAACGCAAGCAACCTCCACCCCCCAACACAACCCAAATGACACATAGCCCACAGCCTCAGTGTGCCAATAAACCACAGCCCACAAGGCAAAACAACGTACCCAACACACATAGGTGACTCTACAGTCAGGCACACTGATGTCCCACTCACCAGACTAAACAAGGAGAAGGTTACTATCAGCTGCCTGTCAGATGCCACATAACCCACGCACTCAGGTCACTCCACAACAAGTACAAATATGACTCTGTCATTGTCCATGCTGGTGTGAATGACCTGAGATATTTGCTTATATCATACATTATTCAACTATGTAACTTAGCCTGTGTGCCTGGGTCATGGCTGAAAAGGTTCTTTGGACCAGTCAACCTACCCAATTAACAAATATATATATATATATATATATATATATATATATATATATATATATATATATATATATATATATATATATATATATATATATATATATATATATATATATATATATATATATATATATATATATATATATATATATATATATATATATATATATAGGCTTGCACTTCCATGGGATCCTAGTTGCAAGTGCAGCTATCTCTGACCTTCCCCTAGTTATAGCTCTTGCAGGGGGATCCACCAACACCTTCACCTGTGATGGTTTCATCAGCAGCAGGTGCTTACTGTTATCCCTTCTTCAGCTGTTTTTTTTTCAGCTGTCAGGTTGCTAAACAAACTTGAGTTCAAAACTTGTATACTATGAAGTCAGCAGTCCTTCTTGATGTCCCCTGTGCCCGCAAATACCCAGGCTGTGCCTGCCAATGGTCTGTTATGATCAGTATACTCTTCTGGTAGACAAACTGAATGAATAAATAAATAAATAAAATATAGGCTTTTTAACAAGCCCATTTGTGGCTAGGAGTCCTTGTTTCTCTGATGCTTTCAGTTCCCCCAGACATTGTTCTAGAACTGTGATACACTAGCTAAGAACAGCAGCAGTAACCATTGTTCTGGAACTGTGATGCATTAGCTAAGAACAGCAGCAGTAGCCATTGTTCTAGAACTGTGATCCATTAGCTAAGAACAACAGCAGTAAATAGGCCTAGCCTAAGAATTATTTTAGGAATTCATTAGAACTATTGCAACTACACTTTACTGTACTAAAACTTTACCACTGTGGCCCTCAGACTGGAAAAGGCATTGCCATATTCCTGTCACTTAACTATAATCATTGCCAGTAATTGTACTAGAAAGTTTTATCAGTGACTTCATGGTTTAATCTTTATTTTCCAACTATATATTTCGTATATGGAACTCCCTTTCTAAATCCATTCTCTCAGTCTCATCCACTAACCACTTTAAGCCATCACTTAAAGCTTATCTAAAAAAACAAGTGGCTATTTTCCTGTACTAACCCCTCATGAGTGCTCTGATACATCACAGTATACCCAAAATATATCCAACTTCTCCCCTAGTGTTTAATCCTTTGTTCCTACTGACCTGTCTTAACCTTATATCTTGACATAAGTCATACCTACAAATAGTACTAGCTATGTTCAAAGCCTAGGTTTTGTTGTCAAGATGTAACAAATTTATATGTTCTTATGTATACTACATTTTGTTTACTTTATACTTTATTGATTATTGTAATGTGTAAATCGTACAATTGAGAGGTGCACCATATGCTGAATTATAAATAACAGAAGAAAGTCCACGTAATCCAAACGTTTTAATGCTATTAGGCAGACAAACAAACAGGTTCAGAGTAGTAAGCACTTTCACGTTAATATAACGCTTCATCAGACTTCAAAAAACCAACCCAACAACATCTTCTTTATATACCCTGTGAAAATCACAGCTTGTTGAAATCAACAATTAACATAGTTAAAAATGGCAATTGAGTCAACAACTTTATAAAAACATAAATCATGATGTTCCTACATTCAGGAGCAAGTAAATCTAAAAACAAAGAAAATAAAAAAGTTATCTATAACTGTGTAACTAGTAAATACAATAAATAAAATCACAATATTAATGTCTTAACAGTCTATTGGCTAGAAAAGGTTTGAGTGTGATTCTATCATTCAAACCATATTTGTGTGCTTGTAACTTTAAAATCCACTTACTCTCCCTCTCTTCAGTATGATTTCTAATGTTTCCTAGTCTGTTGCTTCTATAGACTATTTCCATTACTCTAAATTTAAAAGTGTGAGATGATCCTTGTTCTATCGTGTGTCGTGCTAAAGCATTGGTACTGTTATCTTTTTCTATAGCATACATATGCTCTCTGATGCGCTCACGCAAGGATCTATTCATTTTGCCAACATAAAATTGTTTACAAAGCTGACATTCGGCAATGTAAATAATGTTGGTAGTTCTACAATCAGCATACCCCTTGAAAACATAGATATGTCCAGTATGTGGATGTGTAAAACTGTTAGAATCAGCTATATAAAGAGGATGTTGTTGGGTTGGTTTTTTGAATGATGAAGCGTTATATTAACGTGAAAGCGCTTACTACTCTGAACCTGTTTGTTTGTCTCCCTAATAGCATTAAAACGTTTGGATTACGTGGACTTTCTTGTGTTATTTATAATTCAGCATATGGTGCACCTCTCGATTGTGTGATTTACATTTATAGCGTTTTTCATTGAGGGTGCTTCACTCGGCAGTAATTTATTTTTGTTCATATTGTAATGTGTGCATGAAAATTTACTGTTACTCATAGCTTTTCTCTCTGGGCCTCTGCTGAAAAAGGACATGTGTCCAGTCAGATCTTCCCAGTAAACAAATGTTAAATAAATAAATAAATTATCAGGAGTTCATTTTACAGCACAATTAAGGACAATATGAAGGTTCATGATAAAAGTATTATTTACTCATCTTTCAGATGCCCCTGTAATGCCTTCTGAACATTTTTATTTCATTATTTAAGGTTGCCTTGTTTATAACAGTATTAACAGTGCTTCTAGTGACTCGGATACCACCATGACTTTCATCATGAAATAGGTTGCACCCATTTACATGGACAGTTTGCCATTGATAGGACTGAAAGGCATTCACAGCCTAAGGCATTAACAATATAACAGTTGATGCATAACATTGTTAACAGTTGGCAGACTGTTTGATCTATAAAGCACTTTAGCAGAAATGTCATCCATACTGAGTCACTGTTAATTTCCAGATATGAGGTGACAAATTCCTCAGGCTTTCAGTGATGTATAACTATGTCTCCATTTAACAAAGTGCAGCAGGCAAATTAGAAGTGCTATCTTTATGATCTTTAGCAGCATGTGTGGACATCAGACCTGTACTCCCACCCTAGTCTATGGACATCAATGATTTTATTGTCTGCTTCATAGTAAGCAGAAAACACTTCTATGTACAGATTTCCTGTACATAGCATATTTATGGCAAATGCAGGTACAGAACATAGAGGCACCAGTAAACAGGATTTTGCAGCAATAGCAGAAATTTATTTTAGAAGTATAAGCTTGCACAACAAAGATCCAGTTAACAGGAACATCTTAGAGTACAGATGATAAACATTTCTTGCTTTTGCTCGTATGTTTTGCTGCAGTTATTAAGTAATGGTGGCTCTGAATCTGCATTTATATTTTTCTGTTCATTAATGTGCTTTTCACTATGTCCAGAGCATCAAGCAGGGGATTTGTGTTATTTAATTCATGTGAAATTGGCTGGCTAAAAAGCAGTATCAGCCAAAAAAATGACTGATGGTAAAATGGCCAAAATCAGTTTTCTGGGGGTAAGAATGCCTGATAAATTTATAGACTATACACTTCACATAGTAATATTAAATGCATATATATTATATTATAGCCTTAACACAACTATTAATATATTTTATGTATTATATTTGGATATGTTCATTCCAATATAATATTAATATACATAATGTAAAAGTGAAAATAATGTACAATAATTCATATAACCCCCTCAGTGGACTGGCATATTATCCAGGACTGGTTCTCTGTTTTATGCCCAAAGCTTGCTAAGAGAGGCTCTAAGCTCTTTTGCTACCTGAAACAGGTTGGAAAATGAATAAAAATGCAATCTACTCTACTTAGCATACTCAATTCTGAGATCACTTTTTTGCGTAAGAAAGTTGGACTCCTTTAAGAGTTTTGCTGTTGGCTGTTTTTTATTTGCCTAATTTGACAGTGACCAAGCATTCTACTTAAACCATATAGGTGGAGAAAGGTTTGAGCTGCAGTGTATTACCACAATGCCATCTCTTGAAAGGCAAGTTACAAGTTAGTGCAATTTGCAAAATGTTCCCCCCTTTAATACCCTGACTAACCTTGTATGAAAACCAGTTTCTTATGGGATTTCAGGTCCCAAAAGGCCATACTATCACCCCGGCTGTAAATCCTTCCACTTTCAACCATACTTACATTACCACATCCTATCCAACATCTTGTTCAGTCTATCAACATCTCAACCCCAGGCACATTAGCTCTAGATCCAAACACTACCACAAACTAATAAACAAATTCCTGAAGTTCATCACCAAGTATAGACTCAACCTAATACTTGGTGGTGATATTCAGCCCAACCCTGGCCCACTCACTTCAGCTACACATACCCCCTCTACTTGTAATCTAAGCTACAAACCTACAATTAATAGGCCAACTAGTCTGTCATCTCAATATTAGAAGCATTAATAACAAGGTACATGAATTGCATGCACTTCTGGATGTCCACTCCTCTGAGATTCTCTGTTTATCTGAAACCTGGTTAAAACTTAACACTAAAGACAATGAAGTGTTACCACCTGGGTACAACATACACAGGCTGGATCGTGCTTCGAGGAAGGGGGGTGTGATAGCTGTACTCTATAAATCTGAGTTGAATGTCACCACAGATGTAATACAACCTCCTCAAATTAATAACTCTGAGATTCTTGCCACCACATTGCAGCTTAATAAAAATAAATGCATTAATATCATCTGTATGTACATTCCCCCCAGGTAACAATATATCTACATTTGAAGATATCCTGCACTGGTTATCATGTCACTACCCCCAAGAAACCCTACTACTTGGAGACTTTAACATAGACTGGGGCACCTGTTCCTTAGAATCCCCAACCACCCATATTAACCTGCATGCATTTACACAAATCATATCCACCCCTACCAGGATAGGTAAACCCAACCAAAAAGAAAGTATACTTGACTGGGTACTCATAAACAGTCACCCCAACTGTACACCTCTGGTACCCTCCTTAATGGCCTAAGCGATCACCTTCTCACATATGTAATTAAGCACAAAACCATTAATTCCCAACAACCCTTACTCAGAAAGGTTAGAAACAATAACAACTTTGACCCTGCCAAATTCCAACAAGAACTAAACTCATGTAATTGGTCTATTCTAAAACACCTCCCCTTAGAGGAAGCAGTAGCATACTTTAACAACAAATTCCTTGAGATCCTTGATTTGCATGCACCTATTCGTTCAAAAAGAACTAAGGCAAAAACTGCACCATGGCTTTCTATAGAGTCTAAACTCAAAATTACCCTTAGAAACAAAGCATGGGCTTTATGGCGTTCTTCTAAAGACCCTCAAGATCACATTAAATACAGACAATCCAGGAACAAAACCAAAAAATCAATTTTACAAGACAAAAAACAACACTACTGTAATTTACAGACAGTAAATCAAAATAACCCTCAGAAGTTTTGGGCAGGTTTAAATAATCTACTACATCCTGGACAAACTTCAACCCCAATCCCTGCTGCTACTATTGATAAAACCCCTGAAGATGTTTCTGATAGTTTTAACCAATTCTTTACTGAGACAATTCAAGCCCTAGCTAGCCAATTACCTCCTAGCTCCCCTGGTCCTGAAAGTAGCACCCCTAGAAACTTACTTGCGTTCAGCTTCCAACCAGTCGCCACTTCACTTATCCGTACCTTGATCAAAAAATTAAAACCCACTACACTTTCTGTTGATCAACTCCCTGCCGAGTACCTAAGAAAATCAGCTGATGCTATTGCTTACCCCGTCTCAATACTAATCAATCGAACCATAGTAGAAGCTAAAATTCCCACCATCTGGAAAATATCCTATATAATCCCACTTCACAAAGGAGGCAGCTCTACTGAATTCTCCAATTATAGGCCAATAGCTATACTCTCTCCACTTGCAAAGATTATGGAAAAATGTATTCATAGACAACTCATGCACCACCTAATCCAAAATCGCCTTATGGCAGACACTCAGCATGGCTTCCGTCCTCATCACAGCACTACTTCAGCCCTCCTAGCCTTTACTAACACCATAAACCATAATCGCAACAATAATTATATATCCTCAGCCCTCTTTTTGGATCTTTCCAAGGCATTCGATATGGTTGATCACCAACTTTTAATCCACACCCTGCAAACATTCTGTCTAGATACTGGAGTGCTCCAATGGTTTCAATCCTACCTGAATGGTCGACAGCAGGCTGTCCTTTGGCAGAACAAACTCTCTAACCTTCTACCTAACACCCTCGGAGTACCACAAGGCTCTATACTAGTGCCCTTGCTGTTCTCCATCTTCATTAACGACCTTTATACTGTCATCCCAAAAGTCAGCTGTATCCAATATGCTGATGACTCTACTCTGATTTGCTCAGCCACATCTCCAGTAGAGTTATGGTCAGCTACCCAGACCACCTTTAATAGAATAGAAAACTGGCTTTCTGAACATCGTCTGATCCTAAATCCCAAAAAAACTAAAATGCTGTTATTTTCACCAACACGTAGGTCTAACGCTTTCACCTTTACCATAAAATCAAATGATGGCACAATAATCTCCCCTGACCCATCTACAAAACTATTAGGTGTCATCATAGACAATAATCTCAAATTTGACCTACATGTTAACCAAACTATCAAAACCATCAATAAAAAACTAGGGTCACTTTACAGAATAAAAGCCTTCCTAACCCCTCCAGCTAAAATTGCCATAGCTCGCTCTCACCTTCTTTCAACCCTTCTGTATGCATCCCTCTACTCGAATTTGAACAAGACTGTCCTTAACAAACTCTCAATTTGCTACAACCACATTGCCAGGTTTGCCACTGGGCTGCCTTTTAGGACACATCATTGCATCAATCTAAATTAGCTTGGTTGGCTTGAACTATCTATCTAAAAACGCTGGTAATGTCAGCTATAAAGGATGGTTCGCTGGAAAAATAATCCACTTCACGAAGAGCTGGTAACTAATTCAAAAACATTGCACACTCGTAGTAAAACCACTTTAATTAAACAAATAAATGTGAAACGCTGCAAGCGTTTTTCATTCTGAAAATGTCAGAACTTCCTCAGACAACAGCCAGTACTACTACAATTGATACTTAAATAAACTTCTCGTAATTGGTACAAGTGTTCCACATCAAATTAAAAATGTTTTGCCCTTAGTTTAAAGAAACAGTAGGCGCTGTAAACATTTGTATATAAAAAACAAGTATTCTAAAATACCTAACAACATAAGTACACCTTACCCAAAAAACATGTAATTTTATATGACCTTAAAACATAATTATAATATTTAATATATAAAATGTAAAAAGCACATATAACCAAGTTCCAAACCATATTAATAAAACAGCCTTTCTTATATAACCTAATGTGGTTAAATTAAGGTAAATATTATTTAAAAACATAAATAAATTAATAAATAATACTCCTACTATTTAATTAAACCATGCTGAATAAAGGTTCAAAAACCTATACACCAAATTGAAAGTCAAAAGCCTATCTCAAAAGATTTTTAATTTTTAATATACAAGCAATTGAACAGGATTCGTTTAACCCTGGTTCTCTACACGCTGCCAAACGTAATTGCCAAGCTAATTCTTTTTTCTCCAACTCTAATTTTAAAAAATTGTCATTCACAAAGCTATGGCCTACTAAGTGTTTATTAATTTGACCAATACCCATAAAGGTGAATGTGTGGTCAGGGTTACTGGCACAGTGTCTAGCCAAGGCATTTTTGTTTTTACCTTTAGTTATTGCGTATAAATGTTCATAAATTCTGTCACACAAGCGCCTATCCATCTTACCCACATAAAATGATGGGCATTGCGTACACTGTGCCAAGTAAACAATGGACCTGGAGTTACATGTATATGATTCCTTAACATGGTAACTTACTGTCCTAATAGTAAATTTATCTGATGTCTCAATATACCTGCAGTATTTGCATGCACCACATTTCTTGGTGCCCCCCCTAGTTTTCGTACTTTTGAAAAAAAAAAAAACTACAGAGGGGGGAGGGGGGGCAATTGGAACATGAACCCAGTTCAAGGATTCAAGCGGAAATACAATACCCGCAGCAACAACATGCATCCGGGTTAAAACTTTATGAAACACTTTTAAACACTTTTAAACAACGAAGGTGACTTTTCCATCTATAATTTCACTGAGTGTTGTTGCATTGACCAAATGTTAGTGGAATTATTTGCTAAGGGTCTTACTTTTGTGCCATCCCAAAAATGTGACATTGCTGAATTATTAGTTGATTTTAAGTTGTTTATTCGCAAACTCAACTTGAATTTACTGTTTGGAAGCCCATCATACAATGAGAACGAACTGAGGGTAGCAAGTACCTTTAACCCTCCCCAGAATGGTATAATAAATATGTTTGAGTATCTTTGTGAAAATGAATTTAGGGACCTCATGAAACACTCTACTAAAAACAAATACCAGCCTAACATCTCAGACGAGGAAAAAACATTATTAACCTTATTAAGAAATTTACCACTCAGGTTTATGAAACCGGATAAGGGCGGAGGGCTGGTTGTGTTTTATAATGAGGATTACTCTAACATTATGCAGACTTTACTGGAAAGTAATACTTACGCACCGGTGAGTAAAAATGAGTTAAATCAAGCCCACAATAGGATTAAAATGTTCATTAGTGATTTATTCACAGATGGACTATTAACCCTAGAACAACATACATATCTAACTATGTTAGCCCCGAGGATCCCAAAAATATTCGGGATCCTGAAACTGCATAAAAACATATTGAACCCGCCATTTAGGGCATTGGTAGATGCAAGACAGTTAATAACCTACCCCTGCACCAAATTGGTGGATACTATTTTAAAGAAATATGTTAGTATGGAAAATCAAATACTGAAGGATTCATGGTCCTTTCTGCAATGTATGCAGTCCACAGTATATGACGACACAAAAAATTTTTTAACCGTGGATGTGACTGATTTGTATTCTTGTATTCCACATAACTTGGGGACAGAATGGGTAGTGGAGTTCATTAGACTTAAAGGGGCAAATGACAATGAGTGTAATTTAGTCAAACAACTTCTTGACATCATTCTGAAAAATAATTTTGTATCATTTGAAAATAAGTTATTTATTCAAAAAATAGGAGTAGCGATGGGTTCTCCAGTGGGCTCAAGTTTTGCGAACTTGGTCATGGCCCACTGGGAAAACAATTACATTTTTAACAGCCATTGAGCTAACCGGATAGTAAGTTATAGAAGATTTTTGGACGACATCTTTATTATATTTAAAGGTAATAAGGAAGAAGCAGACCAATTAGTGAACTACCTTAATTCAACTACAACTTTTTTAAAATTCACCCAAAATTTCCAGGAAACCACTATCAACTTCTTGGACATTGAATTGAGTAAAAATAAGGGATGCTATACGGCCAAAATCTTTAGAAAAGCTACATACTCTAACAGTTTTCTCCACTTCACCAGTATGCATCCCCTTCACCAGAAGAAAGCTGTGGTGAAGGGACAACTGGTGAGGGTAGCGAGGATGGTCACCTTAAATAAGAAATTTGAAGAGGAATGTGACCTGTTATACCTTATGTTTTTGAGAAGAGGTTACCCTGCTTCCTTCCTGGACAATATTTTCCAAGAAGTGATTGAAAAGAGAGAGAAGGGGATATATACACCAATTTTGAGTGGTGACAATGGAACTAATAGTTCCATCAAGGTTACTGATCTAGAAATGTGTAATGGTAACACATATGCTGATACAACTAGCAGTATAGATCAGGGTCCTGTGAATAGAACTAGCAATAATGAGAACTTCGTGATTGCTTTTACCTTTACATACTGTCCAGAGGCATTGGATATAGGGAAAATAGTGAGAAAATACTGGTGTTATTTATCTATAGACAAAGATGTTTCTAAAATTTTAAACTTTAACCCTGTAATAACATACAGAAAGGGTACCAACATGAAAAGACTTCTTGAAACTAGGCTCAAAAGTACGAAAACTAGGGGGGGCACCAAGAAATGTGGTGCATGCAAATACTGTAGGTATATTGAGACATCAGATAAATTTATTATCAGGACAGAAAGTTATCATGTTAAGGAATCATACACATGTAACTCCAGGGCTATTGTTTACTTGGCACAGTGTACGCAATGCCCATCATTCTATGTGGGTAAGACGGATAGGCGCTTGCGTGATAGAATTTATGAACATTTATACTCAATAACTAAAGGTAAAAATGAAAATGCCTTGGCTAGACACTGTGCCAGTAACCTTGACCATACATTCACTTTTATGGTTATTGGTCAAATCAATAAATACTTAGTAGGCCATAGTTTTATGAATGACAATTTTCTAAAATTAGAACTGGAGAAAAAAGAATTAGCTTGGCAATTACGTTTGGCTGCGTGTTGAGAACCAGGGTTAAACGAATCTTGTTCAATTGCATGTATATTAAAAATTAAAAACCTTTTGAGGTAGCTTTTTTAATTGTGAGTATGGTTCATAGATTTTTGAACTCTTATTTAGCATGGTTTAATTAAATAGTAGTAGCATTATCCACTAATTTACTTATGTTTTTTTAAATAATAACTACTTTTAATTTAACCACTTTAGGATATACAAGAAAGGCTGTTTTATTAATATGGTTTGGAACTTGGTTATATGTGCTTTTTACATTTTATATATTAAACATTATAGTTATGTTTTAAGGTCATATAAAACTATGCGTTTTTAGGTAAGGTACATTCATGTTGTTAGTTATTTTAGAATACTTGTTTTTTATATACAAATGTTTACAGCGCCTATTGTTTCTTTAAACTAAGGGCAAAACGTTTTTAATTTGATGTGGAACACTTGTACCAATTACGAAAAGTTTATTTAAGTATCAATTGTAGTAGTACTGGCTGTTGTCTGAGGAAGTTCTGACATTTTCAGAACGAAAAATGCTTGCAGCGTTTCACATTTATTTGTTTAATTAAAGTGGTTTTACTATGAGTGTGCAACGTTTTTGAATTAGTTACCAGCTCTTCGTGAAGTGGATTATTTTTCCAGCGAACCATCCTTTATAGCTGACATTACCAGCGTTTTTTTCTTTCCTAGTTTTCAGTGAGCTTTTATTGGTTTGTATAAGTGTAATGTTAGATTACTATTAAATTAAAGCAATTAAGTATAGTACTTTATCATGGAATGGAACAAATATGAATTTAAAGACATAGACACTGCGGTGGTGATGCTGCGGTAGCATTGTCACCACACAGTAAGATGTTGTCCTGTTCGATTCTCAGCTAAAGCGTCTTCTGTGAAGAGACATGTGTGAATGGGCGTACCTTCGTTGAAGGTTGTGCATCAGGGCTGGCAACTCGGTACGTAAAAATCTACTGCCAATCATTAGCGGACCGGAGTTCCATTGTGTTGACCGCTAACTGGGAAAAGCCGAAAGATACAACAACAACTATAAAACATGAACGCTTGTAGGAAAAAAACAGTATCTGCCTTATCAGAAGCAGTCTGGTACACTAATAAATAATTATGGAACCATTTGCTGGCATTCTAAAAGTGATCTGAACTAGTGTGTGTGTGTGTGTGTGTGTGTGTGTGTGTGTGTGTGTGTGTGTGTGTGTGTGTGTGTGTGTGTGTGTGTGTGTGTGTATGTGTTTGCGTATCTCTGTATCTCTCTTTCTCACTCTCTCTCTCTCTATATATATATATATATATATATATATAGATAGATATGGTTTACTATTGTTTATTCGAATGGAAAAACATTTTCCATTCAAATAAACGAATGGTAATACTGAAAGCAAAAAAAAAATAACTTTCACAATGTCGAACCAAATGCTCGATGCATTTGACTTGACATTGTCGTCGAAACCACCACATGATAGCTGTATAGGAGCTGATGTAAATCAAACTCCTATACAGCTATCACGTTTTTGCAAGGGAGCTGTGACCCCCACACCCCCCCTACTTATATATTCTAACTCCGAGATTGCACTACAGTGGGGATGTGGATGAATTTCCACTCCCCACTGTACCACGATCTCCATGCAGATAGTCGATTTACACTTATGCGAATGCAGTTGTGCATTCGCATAAGTGGAATCGACTATCTGGTGCAAAACTGTTTGTGCGTTAGACATTCTGTTTTTCGGCACATTGTAGCCGATAGAATGTCGTTCGCACAAACAATAGTAAATATATATATATATATATATATCTATATATATATATATATATATATATATATATATATATATATATATAGAGGTTCATAGGTTGGTACTAGGCTATCTGCCCAAAGGCATTTATAAGCCTAGCCAGAATGTGAATGAACACAGTAATTAGCACTGTATATAGAGATCCATGCCATATAACAGAAGTAAACAGAATATATTTCTGTGCCGCTAAATTAATAACTGATAAATTTCTACCACAGGAACATAGGGTAGCGAGGGAAAAAGGGGGTTGCGAAAGTGAACACCATCATGGAAATATCAAATAGAGAAAACTATAAAGCAGCTAAGACAAAAAGTGTCGTTGTCAGAAGATTATAGAAGAGGGAACAGATCAATAAAAATATTAAGAAAGATAGATGTGATAAAAGCAATGCGCAGTATTAGAACAGACCAGGATCTATTATGCACTATTGGTGATAACAAACTAAAAATCTCAAAACAGGTGGAAAGACTCAGAAGATATGAAGATAAATATAAGGGAAAAGCACAAAATAAGCTATTTACTAAAGACCCAAAAATGTTTTATAGAGAAGTGGGAAATAAGGTAAAAGGAATTGATAGACCGCTGAAAAACGAGGAAGTAGATACATTTTGGAGAAGTATCTATGAAGATCCTGTGGAACATAACGAAGATGTTAAATGGACAGAAAAAGTAAAAGAGAGAATAAGAAGTTTAAAGGTACAGGATATGAAATGGGATGAAGTAACAGCCAGAGAAATTGAAACAAAGTTGAGAAAAGCCTCTAATTGGAAAACCCCAGGTCCAGATGCAGTACCTAACTTTTGGCTTAAAGTATTAACTTCTTTACACGAGGATCTAGCCATGAATAAGAACTATTTATATGCATACCCCAAACAGACACCGCACTGGTTAACAACAGGAAAAACAATGCTCTTACTTACGAGTGAACCTGCAAGCTATCCTAAAAATTATAGACCAACGACTTGTCTTCTGACGACATATAAACTATACACGGGGATTGACACAGACATAGTTTATATAGTCATTTAGAAAAAAAATCAATTATGGCAATAGAACAAAGGGGTAATAAAAGAAAGTCATATGGAACAAAGGATCATTTGTTGTTAAATAAAGTTATAATGGAGAACTGTAAGAAAGGGAAGAATCTAAGTATGGCATGGACTGACTACAAAAAAGCATTTGATAGTATCCCACATTCATGGATAAAAGAGTGCTTAAAAATGTATAAGGTACCTCCTACATTGATTAATTACATTATAGTAACCATGAAACCGTGGCAGACCACTTTGCAATTAAGCCATGATAAAGGACAGATTATTATCCTAGGGATAAAATTCCAAAGGGGGATATTTCAGGGTAACTCTCTGTCACCATTACTATTCTGACTTGCCATTAATCCATTAAGCTGTTTACTTAACATCTTAGGTAATGGCTATAATTTGGCTCCTAGAAAACAACAAAGTAATGACTTCTCTTCTCTTTGTCAATGATTTAAAACTGTATAGCTCATCAGATGAGAAACTGAAAGCACAGCTGCAGGTTGTCAAAACATTTTCAGATGATATTGGAATGTCATTTGGTTTTGATAAATGTGCAAAAGCAACCTTTAAAAAAGGAAAATTGCAGCACCAGGAAAACATCAGTTTGGGACAAGAATGTGATATAAAAGAACTTGAGCAAGAGAGGGTGTATAAATACTTGGTAATTGATGAAGGATCAGCAATAAAACATGAACAAATGTGAATAAAGCTTAGTAAGGGGTACTTTAGAAGACTTAAATTAATCGTGAAAACAGCATTGACACCTAGGAATAAGATCCAAGCTATAAATCAGTTTTCTCTTCCTGTCCTAACTTATAGTTTTGGAGTGATTGACTGGCCCCAAAAAGTGTTGGATAGACTGGATATTAAAACAAGAAGGATGCTTCATGCTCACCGAATGATTTATAAAAATCAGTGTATACCAAGATTATATATTCCCTGTTCTAAAGGAGGGATGGGCCTCCTTGAAATTGATTACATGTATAGATCTGCAATCATGGGACTCCACACATATCTACTGACCTCACAAGATCCAAATGTGGTGGAAGTTTTGAAACATGAGGAGAATAAATCTAAGATGACATCTCTGCTTAATTTAGCAGAAGTATATCGACATCAAGCAGGAATGGAAATTAAACCCGAAGTGGATAAAAACCAGGCAGCAACTGAATGTGCTAAAAACAAAGGAAAGAATATAAGGTGAAGGACCATGAGAGAAGGCAAGAAATGTGGAAAAAACATAAATACAGCTGCAAGTATAGAAAACTTCTGGAAGAGCCTCGTGTTGATCAAGAACGAAAGCAGGAATGGTTAAGGAAAGGTGAATTTACATCAAGAAATGAAAGGTTAATATTGGCAGCCCAAGATAGTTGGCTTCGTACACACTGGTTTACTAAGTCCATTGAACGTGTGGGAGAAACAGACATATGTAGGTTTTGTAGAACCAAATTGGAAACAGTCACACACCTTATTGCTGGTTGCGACTCTCTAATGGCAGAGGGACTGTATACTGAAAGGCATAATAATGTGGTGAGATTGTTACACTGAAGATTGTGCAAACATTATGGTATCGAAGTGGCTGAAAAACACTGGAAACATGAGCCACAGAGATTCATAGAAAATGATGAAGTTTACTCACCCAATACCAACAGTCCAAAAGATAGATGCTAGAAAACTGGATATATTGGTCCAAGAAAGAAGACAAAAGTAGCATTGATCATTGAAATTGCCACACCTAGTGACTACAGTGTCTTGCGTACAGAGAGACACAAAGTCATAAAATACCTTGATCTGCAGGCAGAAACAAGAGCCATGTGGAAAAAAGATACCCAGACAGTTCCAATAGTAGTAGGAGCAACTGGTCATATAAAAAAGAATTTAAAACAAAACAGTTTAAGAAACTTCTCTGTGTGGATGATTTTCAGTCCATATATTTCTAGTTAATCACTGTATATTAATCAGATCAGACAATAGTAGTAGAAGTAGCGAACGTAAACTCAAGTCAAAAAGTAATAATAGAAAATATATAATTCTACAGCATTACTAAGTATTCGAAAGTAATCCAAGCAAGGCAGGCAGTCTCTTTCCAGTCGAAAATCCTTTATTAAGTACACAGACAAGCGATCCAAGTAAAACAAAAATAGAGTAATAATTTCCTCACAAGCTTTCTAAATATATATATATACTTTTTATCAGACATGGGAGTGGTTTATTGTGCTGTAAAACAAAGTGTTATTGGTACACATGTTAAATTCACATCCCTTCCCCCATCAGTGTGACATTCGAGCTGGTCCTGCCCTACCTAGTAGCTGTCATAATAATATATAGCCCTAATGTACTTTAATGGTACATCTTATTTAACCAAATTATTAAGTAGATTATTAAGTCTGTGATTTTATATTTAATTGGACACCCTTCTAAGGGCCTTTTAGTACCTGATATTATTAACTGGGTGGTGGCTGTAATTACTACCATATAGTCTGGGTAAAGGGGCACAGCTGAAGAATCTGTATAAATACTTATCTCAAAGTGTGTGTGTGTTGTGTCAGCTACTTGGCAGGGACATGAAGCACTGGTTGGACAGAGAGGGTACTGGAGGTTTTAGCTTGCCCAGTTAGGCTAAGGCCTGGACCCTATAGCTGTGCTTTGTACTTTACTGTGTGTATTAGTTATCCTTTTCTCTTCTATAAGATGACCTCCCTGGTGTTAGTGGTGAGGATTGAGGCTCCTTGATTGCTGGGCCAGGGCATGGTCGTCACAGGCTCATTATTGAGTACAGTGCCCCATTCGGCATGTACCTCACAAAGCACATGCAGCAGCTGGAGAGACCACAGAGATTCCTCACCAGGAGAATCCGGGGCCTCAAAAATCTACCATACACAGATAGGCTAAAAGCCCTATGTCTGTACTCTGTTTCACACAGACTCCTCAGAGGTGACCTCTGTCTGGCATACAAGGCTATCTCGGACCCCGCCTTCATGGGACTGCTGCATATCCACAAGTCAAGCTCCATTTGAATAACCCGCATACGTGGCCTCAACCTGGTCTGTGACATCAATAGGACTTGCTGGTGGGACAGATTTCTGTCCCAGAAACGCCCCCATCTATGGAATAAAGTGAGTTTGCTGTAGTACATTTCGATTACACGTACTTTTGATGTAACAACATAGATCCATATATATATATATGTGTGTGTGTGTGTGTGTGTGTGTGTGTGTGTGTGTATATATACATATATATATATATATATATATATATATATATATATAGACTGTGTATATATATATATATATATATATATATATATATATATATATATATATATATATATGTAAATTGATTGACCATTCAACCTATCACACACGCACTGAACATTCTAAAGATATTCACATAGGCACATATGCATACTTCATAATATCACCCCAAACCTCATGTGCACAATATACAGAAACTCATTAACATACCACAGCATGCATACCAATACAGAAAACAAAACTACTGACAGTATTTCTGCAGGGGGCCAAGCTTCACTAAATATTATAATCATCATCAACAACCCCTCTTTTCCCATTTTCTACCTGAGGTCAGAGTGTCATGTCATCTGTTATCACTTCGTTTGATTCAGTGCCACTCTCTTACCTCCTTTGTCGGTCAAGCCTGACTGTCCTAGGGCTTCTCTCACACAATTCATCCATCTTGATTCCTACTGACCTCTCCTGTCTCTCCCAAATCTTTTGCACTAAATTATCTTCTGCATTCCTGTGCATGTGCCCAAAGCACTATGTCTGTTCCCTTTTGTAAATGGAGATCCTGGGGCTTCTACTATAATGTCATTATTACTTATTCTGTCCCACAGTGTGCCTCTACCAATGAAATCCTCTCACCTACTTTGAAATGTGCCTTTTGACTTGGCATGGAATGACATGTCAGTACAAGCTTATGTTACTGCTGTATTGTACACTTGTGCTCCTCCCAAATAGCATTTATTCTTTGGGCCACTGTCTGTCACATGTGGTCCTTTAAATCTTGGTCAGCAGCCCTTCTCCTGTGCAGGTGCAGTCTATGTGTTCTAACTGCTTGTAGAAGGACATTATTTTTAGCAGTGATGAAATTGTCCAGCCTTTGTCATTAACCTCATCCTCTGGACACTGTGAGCACATGACAAGAGAGCTAAGACTAACACTATTTGGACTGGCAGAATGACTGCTACAGATAAAGGGGTAACCCAGTTATGCCATTCTACAATCACAGGAGCAAGTTTGGGTGCACCTCATACAATCAGTTTAGGGACATATATGGGGATGCAGGTCTCATCCAGCTAGTTATGACCGATAGGTACAAACAGAAAAGCAGCCATCCCTGTTGCCAACAGTAGGTGACATGTTGAGAAACACTAGTGGCACTGCCTTCCTGTAGTGCAATGGAGGTGTATGTGTACATGTATAGGACTGCTGTACGCACCACTATGGACCTAGATATAGTTTGCACAGGTCATACTATCACCATAACAGTGACAGGCATAAAAAGAGACAGGGTGCCTTGATGTTATGGGATACTTTGCTGCTACTACAGTGTACAAATGTTAAATACATTGCTAGCTTTTTCTAATGAGGACTCCATTGCAAAGTTGTACTTCCTTAGGAAGGCAGACAAAGCAGCTTATCACATGCTTACAGTGTATGTGTGCCACCTCAGGCTGGATATAGATTCAGAAATTGCTGTTCTTCTTA
Source organism: Protopterus annectens (assembly GCF_019279795.1). Classification (NCBI taxonomy): domain Eukaryota; kingdom Metazoa; phylum Chordata; order Ceratodontiformes; family Protopteridae; genus Protopterus; species Protopterus annectens. The sequence goes on along the minus strand of NC_056726.1, from coordinate 1,297,114,111 downwards.
ATACTCTTGCTCAGATATCCAATACTGCTTCTCAAATCAACAAAACATAGCATTCAAAGTAGTGATGCATCTCTAAAACAGTATAAGGTCATCCCTGTTTGTGTGACACGTTGGCAAATTAAATCAGGTTGCATGAATGCTTATCAATTTCTTTCTTTCTTTTTCTATGTGTTGTTCTAGTACCTCACTTTACACTTAATCACAGTTCACAGATGTGTCCTTTGTTTTTCAGCAGTTGTAAAATGTGAAGGTAATCATATCACTTACTGCAAGAAGCAGTAGAGGCATACAGCCAGCCATGGCTGTTTCTACTCACAAGTGCTGACGTGTTTTAAATATATTCTGTTCAGTTCCTGGACAGATTAGGTTTGGACAGTAGATTTGTTTAACAGGCACCTCCAATGTGCTCATCCCCTGCTGAAGTTGTAGCTGAGATGCATGAGGACAATGAACCTGTTAGTAGCTTGAGGGGGTGGGGTGGGGTGGGGGTCCTGGACCGTCACTGGCAGACACCCTGAAGTGTTGCCAGATATGGGCAAGGTACAGTTTGAAGGGGTGGTAGAGACTGCAGTGTTCAAGTGTATGGCCCAGATAGGCTTCTGAACTGGATTAGAGATTTACTCACCTAGCTATCACCTGTCATAGGCCCCACCAGGTGATGGTGTGGTCTGTGCTACCAGCACCAGCACCCTGATCCATCCTGTAGTGATGGATCCCTGTAATGTCACTGTGGGCTGGGGTGGCAGACAACACATTGATGCTCATACCCCACATCCTCAGCTATGTGGCTTGCTTTTTCTTCTCTCCTGCTCCACACCCTGTGTATTGTCCAACTCTTCCATCACTATTTGTTTTCCCTCTGTTTGTCTCCTTCCATCCCTTATTTCCATATGCTAATGTTTGTGCTGTCCTATGTTTGTCTGTGTGTACCTGCACACTATTCTACCTCCTTTCCTACCCTGTTTTCTCTTTCCCACGTTCCTTCTTCCCTTCTCTTCAACCAGTAAAAAAATGGAGCCCTACCCACTACAAAACTGTCGACCTGCTTTCCCCCACTGCATACTCCTGTATGTTGTCATTTTGTGTAACTCTCTACTTGGTCTTCTCCTTTTTTCAAATGTCCTTCCTTTTTATGTACCAGGCAGTTGTCCATATATGTGGGCAGCTTAGCATGGTAGCTGCAAATAATGCACATTTATTTAATTTCCTGAAGTTTTTTTTTGTTTTAATAAGGTTCAAGCTTATAAGTGCAGTCTGGGTAACAGACACAATATTTTGTATTTGAGATGTATCAGTCTCTGAGTTCATGTTTCTATTTTTGTGAGATCATGCAAAGTGCACAAACACACTCTATGGATTGTGTCTTGTGCACCTGTGTATGAGTTTCACTGTTCTGTATGTCTACCGGCATACTTTCAATGCATGGATGTGTCTAGTTTCATAGTGCACAGAAGCAGTGCATGTCTCACTTTGAACCTCTGTGAATCTCACCCAAAGTGCATCACAAGTTAGTGTCTGATCAATGTTGGGAAGCATTTTGCCAAGAATTTAGAGCACTGCATGGTGTTAAAGTTACTATTTTGTTGAGTCAGGGGTTGAAACCAATATTTTGCAAATAGGTTTTTACCTTTTGCAAAGAAGTCAGGAATTTTGGTAGGGTGGTTGGCCTTGAAAGATTTGAGAGATAAGGAATTATTAGTCCACTGAATCGTAGTGAATACACTTCTCAGATTGTTCTTACTGTCATATATATTTGTGAAGATTATAAACTGACTGTAAATCAGACAGAAAGCAGAGTCGCATCCTCAAGCAGAATGGCCGGTGACCATGCTAAACGATGCAACTGCATTATCTAAAATAGATCTAAATAGTATTACTTCATACAGATTCTAAAACTGATATGATGATCAACACACATAGAGGTTTGTTTGTTGATAATGGATTGCTTTTGTGTGTGAGTTCTGCTCCGCTTTTTTCAAAGAAGGAAATAAAATTTATTCATAGACTTAAACACAACTGATTGCTTGGATGATCTGCTGATTATTGGAAATATACAAAGTGAACTTCTCAGTAATTTCCATAACCAAAATTTAAGATTCGGTAAATCACAGATTGACTATCTGAGGCATATACAAGGCAGAAAAGGGACAGACTCCTCTGCAGAGAAGGTGAAGTCCATTTGTTAAGTCCTTCTTCTTCCCCACCCCTAGCATGAGTGAAAGACTTACGGATGTTTCTAGGCTGTCTTGATTATTATAAACATACCTAACCAAAGTGCTATGCTAGTGCTGCTGTATAGGCTGCTGAAAGAAAATATATCCTAGTAGTGGAAATTATTGAGCAAAATACTTTCACAAAATGTAATGAAATGCTGGTTTGTGATAATCACGTGTTACTGATATCTCAGGCATAAGTGTAGTGACATGCCTTCAGGGGGTAGAAGGCCAACTGCATCTGTATCAACTCTCTCCTGCTGAGAAAAAGTTAAAGTGTTCTCAGATCAAGAAAGAAGCAATTACTTTATTTATTTGAGTGATGAAATTTTATCTGTATCTCTTGGGTGGAAAATTATTCATTGACCATAAACCTTTATTAAAATGTTTAGTAAGCATAAGAGTTTTTTACAATAACAGCAACAAGAATTCAGAAACATATTATCAGACGTTGACAATCAACTAGTGTACCAAGTTTCCAAGAGTCAAGGGAATGCAATGGACTCTCTTGATTTCTGTTACCCGTAATTTCATACAAGACAACTAGAAGTAATCAGAGTTTGTGTGGTTGCTATAACTGTGGAACATGTTTAAGACACTCTTGTAAAAATCAACTTGATAACGTGATTAGGATCGGCCATGAGCTGTCACAGCTGTTAAGATTTGTGATGACATGTTTGCCAGTAAATGCAAATATTTATGGGAGTTTGAAAATGGGTCATAAAAGAAGATTTTATCTTTCGGTTATAAAAAGTTGTTTTTTACAAGGTAACCATATGAAGTGTCAGGACCCAGTATAGCAAGTTCTGTAACACAATAAGTGAATGGCTGAAACAATGGTCTTATCAATACTGAGTTGCAATGCTCGAGATTCACTTTTCTCAGCACTCAGCATTTGAGATGCTGGCATTTTAAAAAGGAGCCATTTTACGGGTCTCGAGTAAAAGCTGTATTGGAAGAGCTCCATACTGGCATTGGTAAAATGAAAGCACTAGCTAGAATGGTAGTCTGGAGGCCAAAACTAGAAGAAGAAATTTAGAATATGTAGAAAGCTTGAGTGTCATGTCAGATGGAACAATAAACACCTACAGTCACCATTATGCTTTTGGGAATTTCCATGTAGATGATAGAAAAGGTTGCATATTAAGCTTACCTGACCATCTATAACTAATGTATGCATGACTATGGTGGACACATAGTTAAAGTAGGCAGAAGTCATCTGTATATTTGAAACCATGTCTGAGGATGCTAGTAATCAATTGGGAAGGCCTAAGATGATTATGTCTTGCTTGAGAATATTGCCACTGAAAATAAGGACACCTTTTTTGCCATAAAAAATCCATTATTTCGCTAAGCAAAATTGAATAATTCATTCCCTACTACATCTGGGCAACCATCAACAAATGGGTGAGCTGTAATATTCATACAAACCATCAAGGAGGCATGAATAACATCAAATATCACATTAAAAAATGGGGATTTTTTTTCTTTTTATAAAATATAACAAATTTGAAATGCACTGCTTGGCAGACAGTTGCAGAATTGTGCTTGAGTATCTGTAGTAGAAATAGTCCTGACTTGATGGAAATGAGTCTAAGAGGAACTGTTCAGAAGAAACAGGGCCTTGAAAAAATTCCAAAGCAATAAATGTTCAAGGTATAGATCATTCAAGATTTACTGTCTATCCAGGCTATGGGGTAGGTGGGATAACTTAGATTCCAGGAATTAATATAGATAAAATACTCCAAATATTATTCACTTCAAGGAACTGATTCTGAGAGTTCATACAAGAGACATTCCAGCAGTGTTAGGCCTAGACCTAGACCTGCAATGGCTAAGGACATTATCATTCCCAAATAGCTGAATCCAGCTACCAGAAGAGCGATGATTGGGTTGCTGTGTGCAGAGTGGAAAGCCAATCACTTTCCAGTTCTGTCTTGTTACTTAATACCAATCAGCAAAACCGTGAATATGATATGCCACAGAGACAAGAACAAGCACCAGAACTAAGTAAATTGCAAGGGGTTAGAAAACTCCTCAACATCTGACTTACTGACCAGTGAAGATGGCGACAACTCTGCATGGTGATGGCAGTGATTCTGAAACTGTTGATGAAAGGGACTATTTGTGTTCTACATTGAATAAGCTACCTAATCAGTATACTGTGTGTAAAGACACTAAAATGCTATATTACCTCAGTGAATTAATAAATGAGTCTAAGTTAAAAAGTTAAGTAATGTGTATTGAACAGCACTTAGACCAGTAGTGGTGAGCCTCTGTACCATATTTAAGGTGACTACACCTATGTATTTCATAGGAATCTGTCAGTGGAGAGTCAGTGCTTGGCATTAAAATGGATGTAGGTGTGGCTGCATGAGTTTCTTCAGAGTATGTGACAAGAAACTTGCACATTATTTGAAAAAATAGTGGTCTTATATCTACCAATTTTTCCTTCATGGTAAAAGTTATGACAGACATTGCCTTGAGTTAGAGGGCACAGCTTCCTTCCTTCTCTCCTTCCTTTTATGTTCAGACCTAGAATGGGCATCTGAGAAGAAAACGTTTCTGCTTGTATCTGTAAGACAAGGTAGTTTAGAAAAGATAATCTGCTGCTTCTCTCTTTTATCTGCATATCAAATGCATCTGGAGCATTTCTCCCCGGGCCTCCGCTGAAAACAGGTTCTGTGGAACCTAGTCGGACATTCCCGGTCAACAAATGTAAAATAAATAAAAAAATAAAAATAAATAAAATAAAAAAAATTTTAAGTGCTATGTTGAGTTTTGATATTATTTGTTAGGCAAAACCTTTCAAGAGCCCATCAAGATGCATTATTCCACATTATGCAATAACTTAAGTTCCCTTTCTTGAAGGACTTTCATCAGTGTCTATTTAAGTAGCGGCCACTTGACCTATGATTCACCAGTTTGTTAAACTTTACAAGTTAAGGCAACATTCCCAGGTTAGACGAGGGTTTGCTATACTGGTTTTCAAAGGTTTATAATCTGGGGCCTCCCCATCTTTAATACTCAGATCTTGATAATCCATCCAAATATAGAAAAATTGTGAGGATAAGATTGAAGACACATTATAGTGCAGTTGTGTGAGTTTGAGGTATTCACCATAACAACAGGGGATTGATTATTCTTTGTCATTGTCAGTTTCCTTTCTGCATGCTTCCTTTCTTGTAGGTGCATTTTACACATTCCATACTGTAAATTGTCTAGGTTATAATATATGCTTTCATGTCAGAGCATTTCTTTATGGATAGCAGAGTAACTGCTGATTTTGCCAGTCATATTCAAGATGTAGAGTTTTTGACAAATTATATCAGTTAAGCTTGTTAAAAACAGTACCTATGGTGATATATATCTTGCCTACTTATCTGAAGTACCTGTGATTAGCCCTACTGGTGAAGCCTGACATTGGAAAAATAACAGTATGATGATTTCTCCTTGGAGGAAGCGTCCATGAGTGACAGATGTGATTATGCCACTAATGTTTCATATGGCTAGGACTGACATATTATGTTTGACATATTGAAATTATTCTTATTTATAAACTGATTTCTCATAGAGAGGTTGACTTAGTGATGTGTACTGCTACTGTTGATGAGGGCTGTGTTGCTGACTGTGTTAATCCCATTAGGTCTGTGGACTAAATTCTTGGGTGATTCAAAGTGATATTTATACAAGCAATGGAAAATTTGGTGAAGGCAACAGGTAAAGTTTCCTACTTATGTGAAATGAGATGATGCAGGCCTGGAGGGAGGAAAACCAATATGAGAGAAATGTGACAAGAGAGAATGTCTCTGTGGAAGTACCTTCCATGGAATTCAAACATAAGGGACTAAATGCGAAGTTTTGATTCAAGCAGAGGAGAGCAGTGATCCACAAAGCATACAGAAAAAAAAGACTTTGAAGTTAACTGGGCTTGTGGCTGTGGAGGTACTAGAGGTCTCAAATGATGACAGGAGCAAAGCACCTGGAAACATTGACTGTGCAGGTGTCAGGAGGAAGAGTCCCTAAAACTGATGATATCAGAAGAAGGAGCAATGGAAGGCTACTGCATGCAGGTGTCAGGAGGAAGAGTGTCAGAATGTGATGATATCAGAAGAAGGAGCAATGAAAGGATACTGCATGCAAGTACCATGAGAAAGAGAGCCTGAATGTGATGATATCAGAAGAAGGAGCTGTGATGCCTGTGCCCTGGCCCAGCAATCAAGGAGCCTTAATCCTCACCACTAACACCAGTGAGGGGCGTCTCATGTAGGAAGAAAGGATAAGAAATATACACAGTAAAGTGCAATTTCCCTTAAGAGTACACAGAGATCACAGTCAGTCTGGGGCTGGTCGGCTTGCTCTTCTGGGTCCCCAATAAGACTCCCCACTTGCACAGCTATAGGGTCCAGATCTAAGCCTAGTCGGCAAGCTAAAACCTCCAGCACCCTCTTTGTCCAACCAGTGCTTCGTGCCTGCCAAAGCAGAATAGCTGACAAACACACACACACACACGTTATTCACACACACACACACACACACACACACACACACACACACACACACACACACACACACACACACACATGCACACACACTTTGAGAAGAGTTTATACAACCACACAGACACTCCTGGGGAAGGCTGGCAGAGGTTCTCAGATGTGCCTTTTCCTTTTTCCTTTTCGAGACTATGTGGTGGTACACACCCAGCTGCCACCACCCACTAATATTTATCAGCTACTCAAAAGGACCTTAAAGGGTGTCCAATTATTACTGTGCAATATTATTATCCAATTGGTAGCAAAAGTATAGCCCAGTAATTTGT
>NC_056726.1:1297080817-1297106576 GCF_019279795.1 Protopterus annectens | reverse complement strand
TTTGCAGAAACGCATCTAAAGTTGATAACTGAGTATGGTTCTGCAAATGACAAAATGGAGCCATGTCAGCTGGAAATAAAGCATGAATGTACAGGAGGAAGCATGCCAATGGCCAAAAATATGGCCACTGGCAATGGGAAGGATGCAAATTAAAAATAAAATAACTTTTTATCCCGATCTCGGGTTTAACCAGAGCTCAGTGCTGCGCAAATGCGCCGTCGCTCGCCTAAAAGCAGAAAATTAATAATTAAGATCCACAAATGTGGATTTTATAGCTAAAAAGAATTTACAATGCAAGGGAATGGTAGGCTGAAGACAACATGGCCACCGAGTAGAGGTTGCTAAGGGGGGAAGCTCAGTCTAAGAGATGTAACTAAGCATTAGTAGGTAATCCTATGCAAATGAGAGTTAGGATAGTGAATCACAAGTTTACATAGCAAATGAGCACAGTCAGTGGAGTGTAGGAGTAGTATAAGGGGAGTAACAGAGTAGAAGATAGGTGACATCACGAGGGGGGTATGTATGAAAGGAGTGAAGCTCATTGGAGCAGAGTGTCATGTGTCAGCTTACATTCACATAATAGTGAAAGAGGTGTGTCAACAGGTAGGCCAGGTAAAGTCAAGAAATCGAAGGTGTATGCCGTGGATAACGCCAACGTTTTTTGCTGAGCATGCATGCGCACGTGTGCGCGCCAGTAAACCCGAGTAAGACAGTGTGCGTGCGTGTAACCGTGTGTGCGCGCATGTAGGCGTGAGTAAGCATATGTAAGGTTGTGTGAACAGTTGTTAGCGTGTTTGCGCTGGTGTGCGCATGTTTGAACAAGAATAAGCAAGTTTTAGTCCATGTAAGCATGTGTGCACACCTGCTAGCTGCTGTGCGCATGTTTGCGCTTGTGTGCGTGGCGCTCCCCCCCCCCCGAGGAAACAGAAAGAAAAAAGGAAGCACACCAAATAGTGGGCAGTTACCAGGGAGTACTAGCAGAGCTAGCAGGTGAAAACAATCAGAACAGGCAATTACCCAGGCAGAACACAAGCCCAGCCCAGCACTTAAAACTCTTCAAACAACAGTCCATTATGTTTCGCTTAAGAGACACTGCAACACTGCAGTAAGCTAATAGAAGTGAAAACTGAAAAAGCTTCAGTGAGACAAAAAATTTTAGGGACTGCCATTGCAGTTATAAGGCGACATATGCAACATGCTGAGGGTGGTGATAATGCAAATGCTGCTGGACAACCCACAGTGAGGAGACGGAGAAGAGTGTACAGGCCCAGGGTTACCTACCAGGGGCTACATGAGATGGAGATAGTGGAGCGCTATAGAGTGGACAGAGACCTCTTGCAGCAAATTGTTGAGCTGTGCAGGCCATGCCTCACACACAGAACCAACAGAGGGGAACCCATCCCAGTGGAAACTAAGGTATGTGTTGACCTAAGAATACTAGCAACAGGTACCTTCCAGAGACCAACTGGTGATATGATGGGGATATCACAGGCATCAGCATCCAGGGTGCTGCACCATTTCCTGGATGCCATGTCAGCACATGTCAGTGACCATGTATATTTCCCCAATTCCCATGAGGTATTGGCTAGCAATATGCGTCTCTTCCAGCAAATAGCGGAATACCCTGAGGTAGTGGGTGCAATAGACTGCACGCACATATGCATCAAAGTACCAGCCGGTAAGCGGGGTAGGGTCTACTTCAACCGCAAGGGCTTCCCCTCCATCAACTGCCAGGTTGTGTGTGATGCCCAGGGCATAATACTGAATGTGTGTGCTGGCTGCCCTGGAAGCTACCATGATTCCCATATCTGGCATCTGACGCAGCTGTACCAGACATTTGCCAATGGGGACATCCCACATGGTCACCTAGTGGGGGATGCTGGCTATGCACTGGAGCCGTGGCTGATGACACCCATCAGAAATGCACACACACCTGAACAGGAACACCATAATGAGGCACACGCACAAACACGAAATGTAATCGAGCATGTGTTTGGGCTGCTCAAGTCACGGTTCCGGTGCCTGGACACATCTGGTGGAGCCTTGCAGTACTCACCAACTACATGTACCCAAATTGTCATGGTATGTGCTATACTACATAATATGATCCTGTGAAAACAGCTGCAGCAGGACCAGCATAGGCCTGTGCCAAACAGCCCCCCACCATTGCCAAGGCCATCAGGGGGCAGAGCTATACTCAGAGGAGGAACAACCTGAGCCTGCCCCAGTAGGCAGAAGGAGGTGTGCCCAGTATGCTTTAGCCTTGGCAAAGAGGCAACGCATAACACATACACTGGCTCAGTAGGAACTCTGGAAATGATACCGCTCTGTGACCCGCACATATAGTAAAAGGGATGCCTACGTTGACACTATCCGCTTTCAAACATGTATAGGGAGTATAGTATGTGCATCCGACATAGGCAGCCTTGCATTAACACCTGAGGCATGATTGCCATGTGTTAAGCAATATAAAGCAGTGCTAAACAGCATTTACCATCATGAAGTATATGTAAACAAAATTGCACACACCAACTACTACAAATGTGGTCAATGTAGAGTAATATTGGCCAATGTCCAGCAATGATGGTTAATATTGAGCAAAGTTGGACAAGCTGGGTCTAGGTAGGGCATAGCTGAACAAAAGCCAACATGCTCATATTTGCTCTACTGGCCACTAAGCAGTCTGGTCTGCTCAGTATGAAAATATAAGCGGTGATGGGCCTTGAACACAGGATACTGTGCACTATAGTCATAGTACTGAACCACTAAACCATGACAGTATTGCAGTGGTTAGCCTGTATGAAGAAATGTCGATAAGTCTCTGCAAGGTATTTCATGGAAACCCTGCAGGCACAGCATAATCCCTGTCGAGTTATGACACAAAGGTGAGTCCTGCAGTAAGAATAGAACCTGACTTTCAACACACACAGTACAAATGTTAATATTGGACATGTAGACATACATCAACAAATGTAGTGGACCTCAGATAGCAACATACTGAAAGGTCACACTGGGCATGCTCACACACTTGAATACATGAGACAAATATCAGGCAACAGAACACTGACAGTCTGAACTGGGCATGCTCACACACTTAGGCCATGTTGGAGTACAGCATTGGGCCACACATAGCAGGCATTTGCATGTGTTAACCCAGGAACCTCTCACTACCCAGCAATCTGTCCTATGCACACACTGATATGACAACAGATACGTAAATAATATAGTGGAACCCTGCCATAAGCAAATATGTTCTGCAGATACCTAAGCGGTTCATAGAAAGTGTGAAAGCAAAGATGATAAAAACCTGCAAAGAGTATCAGCAATAAACATTGTGCATCATGAAAAAATGATCATAGGTTCAGAGGTTGATACTAGGCTATCTGCCCTAGGGCATGTACAAGCATAGCCAGAGTGTGTTTGGCTTCTGCAACCCAGTCTAATCAGAACACTGTGCCTCTGAATAGTAGGTCACACAAGATAGCCCATTCATGTTGAGTGTATTGTGCCTCTGTCTAGCAGGGACCCAGAAGATATCCCATGGGTAAACATGTGATCACCCATCCACATGTCAAGATGTCACCTGTAGGTGGTCAGTGGGTGGCTCTGTCTATGCAAAACCGGGACTACACTCCGGAGTGAGTGGAGGCTTTCTGATAATAATCTGTACCCCAGCATGTCCTTTTAACATCAGTGCTGAGGTATATGTCCCTGGAGTGTGTGGCTCCAAGGGAGTCGGATATCCTGAGGTGGAGCATGTCCAGTAAGTCTGGGTCAGATATTGCCTGCAACTACAGGCACACAACACATCCGTGTAGGTGGTAAGTGACTGAGTATAGCTGGAGTTACTGTATCGGAACTGTGCAGGGCATCTGTGTGAGTCCCTACATCTGCTCGATGAGTAAAATTTGTGGCCATTACAGTTGCTGCAGGTGTCAGGTAAGGTACATCCCAAATGTGGCATAGTATGTAGATGTACTGTCTAACCACTATGGCAATAGGATTGTCAAAGGCGAGAGTACGAACAGGTTGTGTCCCCAAAACCGTCATGAAGAGTATAGGGGCACAATGACCACATGTGATCAACATGTGAAACCATGTGGGATATGGTGGGCTATGTAGATGTACTGTCTAACCACTATGGCAATAGTATTGTCAAAGGCAAGAGTACAAACAGGTTGTGTCCCCAAAACCATAACAACCACTACTGTATGTAATGGATTACAACCTATGTGGTAATGTGTGGGCATTTTGTCATCTTTAAAGGGGATGACTATGCAACTAATGGCATTTAGCCGTGGGCCATGGCTCAGGCACCATTCAACCTATCTCTGTGAGACCCTGTATGAGTATGCATGTGCCAGCAGGAGAGCTGATTATGGCACCCAGTTTGCAGTCATCTGCGAACATGGGCAGCCATAACCTTCCTGTGATAGCCTGTACATCACACAAATATATACTGAACAAGAGAGGTCCCAGGACTGAGCCTTGTGGGATGCCATGTGTAATTGGTGTATAGTCAGACATGGCACCTGCAACACTGAGCATGTGGGTGCTATCCCTGATCCAGGTATCCCTGATCCAGGTAGCAATCCATCATGTCAGATATGTGTCGATATTGATGCTGGGGAGCCTATGCATAATGGCCGAGCGGGGTATTGTGTTGAAGGGTTGTGCAAGGTCCAGGCAGGCTGTGTGGACAACCGTCCCAACACTGATGGACCTGGTAACTGTTGAAAGAATATGAACAGGTCCAACAGGCAAGATCTGCCCACAACAATGCTGTAATGTGTAGGACCCAGTGTCTGTAGGTTCCCCATGTCTATGTGCATGAGTCCCATTACAATACACCCTATAGCTTTGCAGAACAGGCTAATTAGCCTTTTAGGCCAATATTGCCGGTGGTCTGTTGTGGCAGTATTCAGTGGAGCAGGACCACTATCGCTGTATGCCATTCTGTGGGTACATATGCTGCAGTAACTCTTATGTCGAACAGTGACGTAATGTGAGTGTTATGTCTGTCATGAAGGCTGTGTACGACACAGGCTGAGACACCGTCTGGTCCCATTGATGCTGTGTTGTCTGCTGTGGGGAAGGCAGCACTCACCTGTTTACTCGTGATGTCTGGGAGGTTACACTCTGTTGGTATGGACAGTACCACCTTAGGGGGGATGTGGGGGACACATCTGCACTAAACCTGTTTGCCAGAATAATGGCAATGTCAGTGGGTTCAGGGTAAGTTTACTCAGTATGCAGTAACACACAGCATATCAGTGAGTGTCCAGCCAGGTACCAGAATTGACTGAAGAAGGTGAGTGTTCGACGTGTCCGTTGCAATTGCCCGTTAGAAGAGTGCCAGACATAATTACCCAAGTGATTGTAGCTGTCTGCTAGTACAGATCACAGATGCCTTCCCTGTCAGGGATTGTGCTCTATCATGTAGTAGCTTCCTCCATTTGTTGTAAAGCATATGAATGGCTGGGGTCTACCACACAGGTCCACTGCCATTGCAGAAATGAGTCCAGTTGTTATTTTGGATGTAACGATCCATGTGGTCCACTAGGTGTCCATAGAATGCGTATGTAAAGGATACAGCAGTCTGAGCCATACTTACCACTGACCCAGGGTCTCTGAAGGATACCACCGTGGTTTGGAGGAGTGTGACATTTTCCTATGGGAGGTTCACCAACATTACCCAGGAAGGGTGTGGGGACGGGATATGGATGTCCAGTAAGATAAAGTATGTTCTGCCCTTAGCAATAACGGGTATATCGCAGGTGTGGAACATAGAGTCCCCATGTCGGTGATGATCATGTCCAATATGTTGTCCCCTCATGTGGGTGTGGTGACCGGTTGTGCCATAGCATATGAGTGTAAAAATAGTAGCAACTGTTGGTGGAGGGTGTTGTGGCCTGAGTACTATCCACAGTCAATGTGTGGGTATTTGACGTCACCCAATATAATGGTGTTTGGGGAGACCTTCATATTGTCCAATGCTCCCAGGAAAGCTGAGTGGGGTTGCTGAGTTGGGGAGTGTGGTCTGTAGCAGGCAACAAACCAAATGGCCGATTTGCACAATGTTAGGTGCATATGTATGGTCTGTGATGCTTTGTGCAGTGCTACCAACCCGGAGGTATGTGTATCTGTGATGTATATGGATACACCCCCTATTTGTGTTGGTCATTCCGAGTTATGTGGTCTGAAAGCATGATACGAAATACAACCTGGTAGTGCTGATGTGCATGTGGGAGCCTGAACCATGTGTCTGTTAGTGCACAGATATTGCTATCTTCCATACTGAGGAGATTCCTGAGTGGGCATAATTTGAGGGTAATACATCGGGTGTTGAGCAGCATTACCCTCTGTGTCGTGTACTCTGTAATGTCTATGGAGGTGGTTCTGTCCTTTGAGCCCCGCTTAAATAAGGCACTATGGTGGCAGCAAGTGCCCTAGCCAGTATGCAAAGGTCCAAGGTGACAGGTGCAAGCTGTCCATAGGGAAGCTACGTGGCACGCCGGGCATGTCACCCCCAGGGTGACAGACACTGTATCCCCTTTGAATAACACCAATATGTTAGCCAACTGTTAAACGTGATCAGTGTGTTGGTATACTGTGACATCATACTTGGTGAGTGTAAGATGCTAGACAAGGTCATGGTAATACTGGGCTGGGCTACATGATCACAGAGTTCCTCTATGTTACATGTCATGTGGTCCAGGGAGGAACGTCTGAGGTTGTACGCACCAGCTTGGACAATGATGGAGCCAGTCCTGGACTTGCTTTGGAGTGACCTGAGGGCATGTGTTTTGTGGTGGATCCTGGCACCTGAGAGACAGCTCAAAGTGACTATTCCCTTGTTTGGCTTGGTGAGTGGGACAACAGTGTGTTTGACAGTAAGTGTCACCTATAACAAGTGTATCAGGTGTGTTGTTTAGCCCAAAGGGCAGTGACTGTGTGGCACACTGACATTGTGAACTGTGTGACATGTGGGCATTGTAGTGGGTAGCAGTTGTATGTGTGTCTGCTGTGGAGGTCTCTGCTGCTTAGGCAGAGTGTATGTAGAGCCTCCAAATATGTGTATGTGTGATAATGTGGTTTGTGTGCTGTCACTGTCGGTGTATGTGAGACTGATATGTGGTGTGTGTGGTCACCCTCACCACCTGATAGACTATGCCAGTCATGGGTCGAGAGAGCTCAGTGTCCTGTATGTCAATATTGTTTACATCTCCCACATATATGAGTGTGATGTGAGGAGAGAGGGTTGTCTGTGTACATGAGGCAGATGTGACATTGTGTCATAAACCACAATATTCACTAGCTGGACTGGAGAGTACACACAAACCGACACCCTGGACATGCCAGTGTATTATGATGACATACTCTGTAGCCTGAGCACAAAGGATCAGTAGGGTGTTAAGTGTGTAAAAGAGTATAACCGGATTAGTGCTCAGGTTTGTTGGTGTTTTGTAAAGAGTAGTTGAGAAGGAGTCCAGACTGAGAATCATGACATGTCCTTCAGCTATGTAATAATTAGTAATGTACATGCATATATGTGCTGAGTCAGGGACAACTGTACCTTACTGACATTGTCAACATCCTATCAGACAGGCCCATGTATACATACCCACCTCCCACAGACGATAGTCCCTGACATCATACCAGGAGATATCACTTGTAGAATGGCTGAACAGCTCCCCCCAAAGCCAAAAGCATGGCAGCAATTGGATTACATTGTTTCCCAATATGTGTCATGCATGCACTACAGAACAAACAGACCCTGCACCTGAACAGTCTGTTGTGCTGCACCCACTCCACAGGATCTGGAACCGTCAAATGTGTTACAGCAACATAAGGCACTCCCCACATGTGTGGGTGCACAACACATCATAGGAAGTATAGTCCAGTAAGCCTATAAAGTCTGATCTGCAAGGCCATGGAGTGCATCATGGCAGACGTGATAAACAGAGCTATTGGAAACCGACAAACACACAACCCTACCAACTGTGGTATGTTCATGTGCAGATCATGGTTCCCATGCATGCTACACTGTCTGCAAGGCAGCCTCCCAGGACATACATCATGGAACAGAGCTACACATGTCCCACATAGACTTTGAACAACTCTTCATCAACATCACAGACACATGTTGTATCCACAAAATCAACAATCTGTGCATAGATATGTGTTGACATATTAAGGGATGTCAATGTGTCCACAGATAGATCACACAAGGTGAGACTCAGGGGGTCCTGTGCAAGCTGTTGATACCTGCCAACCTACATGGATCATTCCTGGGATTGCAAAACAATGTGTACACACATTACCATGTCCAGTCTGGTGATGTCATCATCGTACAAATATACCAGGAGAACAAAAATCACCCACTAAAGCATATAGCGCACCGTGTTAATGTGTATCTCTCAAGTATCATAACATAGTTAGGTAGGGGTTTGAGTCCTGCAAACACCAAGTGTGTGTGGTGGGGGGTATATGTGTGTGGTTTCCTTTGAGAGGAGTATCCTTTTTGGAGACTGGGAAAACACATTAAAAGAGGTACATCCCTCTTTGGAAAGGCTGATGATGTCAGCATCCTACAAATATTCAAGGAGAACATAAGCCATACAGTAATGCATATAGCATGCCATGTTAATGCATATCTCTCTAATATCATAACATAGTTAGGTAGGGGTTTGAGTCCTGCAAACGCCAAGTATGTGTGTGGTTTCCTTTGAGAGAAGTAGCCTTTTTGGAGACTGGGGAAAAAACATTAAAAGAGGTACATCCCTCTTTGGAAAGTCTGATGATGTCAGCATCCTACAAATATTCAAGGAGAACATAAACCACCCAGTAATGCATATAGTGAGCCATGCTAATGCATATCTCTCTAGTATCATAACCATACTTAGGTAGGGGTTTGAGTCCTGCAAGCGCCAAGTGTGTGTGTGTGTGCCACAGGTGGTCAATGCAGTGTGGGTTTTGCTTTTACTATGATATGACATATGTTTCAAACAGTATGTGCATTGCACACATCAGGTATCTGCCTGTCAAATAAATATGTGTACATGTGACCTTAATCAGTACATAGGTGTGAAGCCTGCATACGACATGAATACATTTGCAACCTTCGACAGCTTCACAAATCATAGGTCACATATGTATGTTTGTGTCAAGCCCGGCCAATGTAGTGATCCGTGGCCAAGGACATCTCTGCCACACACACCCATGACACGTACTATAGAGTACTGTGAGTGAGGATAATTGCTGGGGTATATGTCAGACATGTTCATACACAACAACGACTGGCAATAACGGACATTCATTATAGGTGTACACCAGCCCTGTGGATATGCATAAAAGGCCCCTAATGTGTTATGTGAAACACCGAGGGACCCTACAATACCTATGGATATGTGGATACCAAAGGACAGATGACATAACACGTGTCTGTCTGTACACATTGGTACCCAACATACATGTTGAGGGCTACCACCTATGTGGTACTGTCGGGATAGTATGTATAGTAAATGTGGATGAATATGCCATAGATGGCTTACTGCTATACAGCATGTATTGGACAACAGGTATCTGTCTGTATGATACCCTTGTGTAGGATATGCATCCCATCCAGGGAATGCAGTGTAGGCCAATGGATGCATTTCCAGATGTTGATGGACATATCCCTAGTGTATTTGCATGTACCTAAGAGGGCTATATGCCACACAGGTGTAGTCCCAGGAACGTGTGGCAGTCAATACCACTGGTTACGGTTATTGTATAGTATTGAAAGGATCCAACTGTTACTGAGTTCCCTACAACTGTGAGTCATTTGTCAGGACGTCATCTAGTGATTGGTTATAGTCATGCTGTTGAGATGGTGTATACTACCAGACTGCAGATCATTGACAGATATCAACAGTATCACCCACAGCATAGTGCCAACCCATGTCATACACACATGTGTACCCATGTTAGTACATATCTGTAGTAGAATGCATACTGGCCATCGAAAGATACCATGAGATGTTAACAATGTGTAGAACAGGGTATGTCGCACATCCCACGTGTCTACTATGCATGTACATGCAGACAGTGCGCACACACCATGTTCACAGATGTACACCCGCTAATTTGTAATGCACACATCACACACGTACTGTCCACTCACTAACACATGCTGGCAACACTGTACACTTCAGCCAAGTGGCACATGGTTGGACATTACATACTCAGGACTAACACTGGTGTAAACAATGCTACAATGACTATCACAGCTGTGATGCATAATGCCTGCTCAGGTATACCTACAAGGATGTCATTACACTTTCCTGTTGTCAACTTGCTACTATTGCTATACTGCTATAATGTCACCCTGTGCATCAGAACCATGTTAGCCTGTTCCTGCATCAATGTTACAGATGACAGGAGGTGGCACAGGTGTCATCATATGCACAGTAGAAATTAGGTTTACCTGAAATAAACAATTTGCGGCATGTCTGTGTGTGTGTGTGTGTGTGTGTGTGTGTGTGTGTGTGTGTGTGTGTGTGTGTGTGTGTGTGTGTGTGTGTGTGTGTGTGTGTGTGTGCGTGTGTGCAGGTGTGTGCATGTGTGTGCATGTGTGTGCATGTGTGTGTGTGTGTGTGTGTGTGAGGGACAACAGTACTGCATGGGCCAATGTTGATTTAATGTGTGCGTGTATGTGTGAACCCTAGTTGTATGGTAAATGTGTGTGTGTCTGCATGCACACAACTCCACCATGTGGCTGCCATATACGGGTGGTTGTGGAACAGCCACAGACTGTACCTGCTAGGCCATACAGATCACTATCTCCGGCCATGGACATGGTACCTGTGCCTAGCAGGGGTGCTACGGGCAGTATCGGGTACCAACCCTGACTGGGTGCTGTCATCAGAGGCAGAGGTATGATGACTGGACCCATGTCCCTGCTGGGATTGGCCAGTGCCATGTGCACGTGGTCTAGTAGGACAGTCAATGGACAGGACAGCCCCAGCATTGCTAGGGCTGGTACTGCCATTATGGGAGCGGCTGTGATCCGTGGTCCATCCGCGACGACTGCCAGCTGATGCTGTTGCTGGAATATGTCTGCGTCGGCTTCCCATTCATCCCGTATGGTCCTGGCTCATGGCTAACACATCATGGAGGACATCTAATGTCTCCCTCCAATGGCTATCAATAACCTCAGTGTAATTCCGGATGGCACCGGCAAGGTCACGGATACTGTCATTGATAGTAGTGTAATGGGCCTTCTGCGCCCATAGTCCCTGTCGGGTGTACCGTTCCATACGTGCCTGTGCCTGCATTACAGCCTGGAACATACTGGAGGTTTAATACCTCTGGAGGCACGTCTGCCGGGGCAATATGACCAGTGGTGCTCCCCCGAGAACCCCATGGACATCCGCCTATGTGGTAGCGTTCCAGTAATCCAGCTATGGCTGCTGTGAGGGGATGCATGTGCCATAGGTACCATACTCTCCTGGTCAATGCCAACTGTATGCTGTCCCTCAGCTAAGGCCGTTGGTGACGAGGGATGTATTAGCAGTATGAGTGTACGCATAGATGGGGTTGACCGCTGTGTAGTGTCAATTGGTGGACCAATGACAGACCCTGTCAGACCTTCCTGTGCCACAATACATGTCTCATCATCTCCACTATCAGTGGCGGTGACATCAGGTTCCCTGCTGCATTCAGCCACCCCTAACTCAGCACCTGTGGAAGGAAGACAGGAAACACACTTTACAATCTGTACGTGATGTTAGCACACATGCACACATGAACACATGAAAACATGCACACATGCACACATGAACACATGCACACATGAACACATGCACACATGCACACATGCATACATGCACATAAATACACTGCTCACCACAGCACATACACACACACACCCACACACACACACACACACACACACACACACACACACACACACACCAGCAATCCAACACATATACAATAGTGGGTGATGGTGGGTGACAGTATCACAAGGCAAACCGTCATCACACACATGTCAGCATGCAGAATATGTGTTGCTGAAGACCATGCAGTGCAAGTATAGACAGCCCTATCTAATGACATTATACATGGCTTTGATGCATGTGTGTAGTTGTTCAGTGATTGGGTACACCCTGGAACAGAGTGTGTACATGGACACAACATTGCTGTGCAAGTATTATCTGCTCTGCATTGTCATGTGCACCATCACTCAATGGTATACATACCATGGCTGCATGTGTTATCTGTGTGACACATAGATTGCCATGTCTGATGACAGTGTCTGTGTCCATAGCACATAATAGTGGGCACAGGTGTAGCGAATGCATGTAATGTACAGACATGGGATGAGTGGTGCATGTAGACATGAAGGAATCCCAATGCTCGACATGGACATTGTACAGTGGTTATGGTGAGTGTGGGACATATTGCAGATATGTCCATGCCAGCCACAACATGGCATGCTACACGACTGCAACATTAAACACCACACATACCCAATGTGTGTCATGTGACCTATACACCCAATAGCATTCCAGAACATATATGTGACTCTTTGTACAGATGGCGACTGATGTGCAGAATGTGTATACTAGCATATGTAAGCACACACACAACATGCTATGCATTGTGTGTATAGGTGCATATGTTTGCACACACAGAACAATGAGGTGCACAGCAAAGACTGCTATGTGTAGTACTGTGGTCACTGTAACTGAATGGGGTGTAGTACCATGTGCCATCATCATCATCATCATGCATCTTGTGGTCACTCATGGCTACTACTGTGTGACAGACCACCGCCTAGCATGCTGTACCTGAAATGCAGTGCCGTGGATACGTTCACTATTATACAGCCACTTTGTACATGGGTGTATGAGGTGCCCAGTAGGGAGTAGTGTCTCACATGACTGTGTTATGTGTTGAAGAGTGTTGCACAGCCCCATGATAGGCCTCTACCCCCGAGGTACGTCATGTGTGTGTGGATGACATGTGGGATACTGAAGTGTGACCTTACAGTGGGTGTGTGGTTATGCCATATGTAGCATGACTTTGTGTACTGCATGTGATAAATGTGTTATGTTGTGTGCAGGTGTTGCAACTATGCCTATCCAATGTGCAGTACGGGGTTGTCACAACTGTGTGTCATGCTCTGTGTATTGCATGTCAGTGAGGCAGCTACTCACATTACTGAGCTGTGCAACATCTCACAGCAAACGTGCATGGCATGCATTATGCGTAGGTGTGTTACGTATACATGGCCTACACCTCACCTATGACATGCATATTTCATTACCAACATTGCAGGTATAACACACTCACCAGCATAGATCGGCTGCCCTGCCGTCACACCAGAGGGACCTACGAGAATATGAGAGAGTTCTTCAGTGGCCACAACTGTGGCATTGCTACAGTGGGTATGCTAAACTGCAGTACAACAACAGTCAACAGTCACAGGTGTAGGGATATCATTCAAACTATACATATTGCACAACACTAGGCAGCTGAACTGCTAAACACACAGTACACATCTCACGTACACATAATCTAACAATACAGTTAACTGTAGTCTACAGATTGGGCATGTTACCTGCTTGCTCCAGGTGGATGTGCTGGGTGGCTCCGGCCTCCATTACAACACATGTCAGTGGTTGCTGTAGCTGTTGTCCAGGAGCCACCATGCTTAGGAGCAGCTCCTCCGCTCTGGTGAGGGGGGGGTGAATGGCCACCCCTCCACCTGTGGGAAGCTGCTGTCTTTGGATATCAGACGCACATCGCTGGACTTGTCTAATTAAATCACTGCAGTGATGGCGTACCTGCTCATATGTCCGGTTATGCATGCCTATGTCATTTACCCGACTAACAAGTTCCTGCCACAGTGCAGTCCACTCCTGCTGGTGCTGGCTGCTTCTGGAGAAGAGCATTGTTTACCGCTGCAATAGGCTGTCGAGTATCACCTCTTCCTCATCCACTGTATAGGCTGAGTTGCATTGGTGGGCCATCTGGATGAAAAAGATATGAACAATATGTGTGAGAGTGTCCTGTAGCACACTTTACACCTTTGCCCACCGATATCACTTTACTGCCATATATACCATCCTCTTGTCTGTCAGAGGTTGCACACATTCAATACCACTTATTGGTTCTCAGGCCACAACTAACACTGCCTGGCAGACTCTATATATCACACCACTATAAAACAGTACCCGACACACTGTTTGTGACACATTGCACAACCTCAAGACAGGGGTGTATATCACACTGATGCATGAACAGAGATGTCATCCATTGCAATGGATGTATAGTACAGGTACAGTAGTACCAATCAACCACCCTAGTCATTGATGCCATAGCCCTGCCTAACAGATGTGTCCAGTTGTTACTATAGGTGGCATACTGCTGTAACAGAGTATATATGTTGCTGGATACACACATTTACCCTGTAACACACATATGATTGCAGCCATTGTACAGGCATAATCACACACACATCAGGCAAAAATACAATGCACCACTGTATGCCAACACAGATGAGCATTACCTGTGTACCATACTGTACTGTGTGCCACTACTTACACACCCTTATGTCTGCATTCTGCCCTCTGTGGAGACTACAGGAAACACACATGACAGTGTTTCCAAGCAATGTGAACACACACCATACTGTGCTGTTTAGGCCTACAGCTTCAGGTAGTACTACAGTTCATATTGGTGATGGAGTCACCAGAAGTACCACTCACTAAGCATACATGTATTGCTTTAGCCTACAATGAGACACCACATTTGTCAACGGAGAACTACGTCACATCATCTGCTGAACTACTATGTCTGCCTACCAGTACATTACACATCAGTTGCTGTCCTCACAGCTAGGATAGGCACTACCATGTCAGATACAACATCACACTAAGCTATCACACCTTTACAGACCTTGCACACATTCAGAGTTACACTTATGCAACCTCACATAGCAGCTATTGCATTAAGTACATGTGTGAGTGCATAGTGTCATAGGTAGGTAATGTGCTATTGGCCCTAGGGCCTACAGCAGCCTAGCCATATGCTACCCTGGCCTTTGACACACATGTACTTTGATTTCATTTGCCCCTGCCAACCTGAACCACAGAGGTGTTTCCTGGGGTGTATTACCAATCTCCCACACAATCATCAGGGGTATTTATAACAACTGCTAAGGAGAAGCCTTGTTTGCTATTGCTATGTGGTCTTTTCTGGTGTATGGCATATCTCTGAGATGGGAACCTATCTCTCCAGCATGTGGCGTTTAGTGAGCTGACAAGGTTTAGGGCCCTAGAGCGTGTATCCCAGAGGGATTGTGATATGTTGCCATGGTGGTTGTCACCCATCTATGGGTGTGACATACCTCTGTATGTCCGGCAGAGGTCACCTCTGTGTGGCCAGTATGCAATACACTAGTTGTGGTTTTGTGAGTCAGTCTGCATAGAGCATCTGTTTGCAGCCAGCATTACCCTCTGGGGGGTCTGTCTGTGGCCTGTTCACCTGGTGTAGTTGTCATGTGAAGTACATACCACACAGGGCATTGTGATGAGTAGATGGGAACTCTACCCTATACTTCCATAGCTGACACACCTGTTGTCATGACACATACCACACAGACAGATTACAGGTGTAGTGTGGCACTGTCTTCATCAAAGCGGAGGCTACTGTTCACCTGTGTCCCATGTTCCCTTATCACACCTTCACTGTTAAGTAGATCTCTACCTATGTGGTAGTTAATGGGTACACTGTTTTGGGAAAGCACTGCAGTATCAACACTTGTCTACAGTCCATGCCTTGGTCATCACACACCTGTTGCGGTACATATGAACCCATGTCTCTCTGTCTCTCTCACTCTATATGTATATATATATATATATATATATATATATATATATATATATATATATATATATATATATATATCTACATATAGGTTCATAGGTTCATAGGTAGGTGCTAGGCTATCGGTCCAAGGGCCTATGCAAGCATAGCCAACAAGGTTCCCTGGCTTACGCCACCCAAGAAATTATTTTCCTGTGCCAGTGACGAGCAGAGACACAGAAGTGATCCCCGGGGTGTATTTCCTATTTCCCATCCACTCATCAAGATTTTGCTTGAAGAGTGCTAATGAAGAACTTTGCTTGACACAGATGGGTAGCCTGTTCCAGAGTATGGGAAGTCTCTGGGATAGGAATCTATCCCTCCAGCATGTCCTGTTTATTGTGGTGACAAGGTTTAGGTCCCTAGAGCATGTAGCTCGGACAGATTGGGATTTCTTTAGGTGTAGCATGTCCAACAGCTCTGGGTTTGACATAGCTTTATATGTTAGGCAGAGATCACCTCTGAGTAGGCGATATGCTACGGAGTAAAGCTGGAGTTTTTGAGGCGGTCAGTGTAGGGCATTTGTTTGAGTCCAGTAATTCTCTTTGTGAGGTACTTCTGTGGCCTTTCCAGCTGCTGCAGATGTCTTGTGAGGTACATTCCAAAAGGGGCGTTGTACTCTATAATGGGTCTAATGAGTGATGAGTAGAGGGTAACAATGACCTCTTTTTTCCTGGATGAGAACCCTTTTATGATGAGGTGTGCCACATAGAAGGACTTCCATATACACGCATATCTCTAGACATACATGTATACATCCATTGCTGTACACATGGATGTACATATAGGCACATGTACAGTCCACCTTTCATGGTGGGGATATCACTTATGCGACAGTTGTGGGATGTACAGGTATGTGATTAAATTGCACGGTGTTGTGCAGAATGCATGTGGGTGTCCGCAGCCCTTGTAGCATTGACAGGCCTCACTGGGTGTAACACAGCAGATCTGACAAATCTGTCCCACAGCATTTAACCACCACATGGCATATATCAATACTACCATAGCTGGCCTTAGGCATAGGCCAACTGGGCGGCCGCCTAGGGTGCCGGTCTAGCAGGGGTGCTTTTCCACTATTTATGTGGTGTAGTAAGACAAGGGTGGAGGCACCAGGAAGTTTGGTAGGGGGCGCCGTGGAGCCCTTTTGCCTAGGGCACCGGTTGACCTACAA
Source organism: Protopterus annectens (assembly GCF_019279795.1). NCBI lineage: Eukaryota > Metazoa > Chordata > Ceratodontiformes > Protopteridae > Protopterus > Protopterus annectens. The sequence continues at coordinate 1,297,089,487 of NC_056726.1, read as the reverse complement.
CCGCTCCTGCGCACTGCATGCTGTTTTCTAAGCCACACACTACGACCTACATGGACATATGCACATATCAACCTTCAATGACGGATATCTGTCCACCCTTCACTAACAGTTGCAGTATGTCCCTTGCCCTATGCACATGTGCAGATACAGATAGATACATACTGCTGCCACACATGGATGATTTGCAGTGTATAGAGTACTCTTCAGGAACATCTACAACATGCCAACACATACATGTGAGTTACATACCTTACCTTAGTATTTCCCTGCTCCGTGTGTTACGGTTTTGTAGTTTTTTTTTTTATTGGTGTTTTTTTTTTTTGGTTTTCGCCCTCTATTCAACATTCTGTGTCTGTTTTTCACTCAGTTCTGTTCTGTCTCTGTCTCTGTCTCTGTCTCAGTCTGTGTCTGTCTGTCTGTCTCTCTCTCTCTCTCTCTCTCTCTCTCTCTCACACAGCACCTGCAATGATATAATTGCATGTGTGGACTGCAGGTACAGCCTGCTTTTCTAGGTATCTGCACTTGTGCATGTGACAGCCTCTGCACCAATTGCTGCCCACCATTTAGTAATTGCATGCAGCCTGCTGTTTGGTGATTGCATTACTCACTTTGATTGCAGCCCACTGCTATAAAATGCTAGGTTAGGTAGGCGTAGCCCTTTCAGATTTTCAAGGTGGGGCCCATGCTTGTTTGCTCTGGACACCGTTGTGTCAGTCTAAAGGTTGGTATATGTCTCTTATATGATGCTAGGGTTGTAGCCAGTTATATGCATGTTGTACTGAAACCTGAATGTTGCTGCTTCCAGTACACACATCTCAGTGCAGACATGTACACACCTCTCCAAATGCTAACACAGGATACATGGGAGTATATACTTTTTTCTCACTTACACAGTTAACTGCCATACAAATGTAGTTATTGCACTGTATTCCTGTGGCCAGTATTAATCCTGGTCTGATACTGTGTGGTGTTTGTAAGGTGCTACTGTAACATTATTCCCTGCTAGGATGGCTGGTTCTCCTTTCACAGTCATGTCACGCAATTCCACAACCACTGTTGGTAAAGACCCGCAGAAAAGGATTTGTGTTATACCATTCCTAATTTCCATTTACATCCCCCCATTGTAATGCATGATATATTTATTTGAGAACCAAGTTATTTGTATATTTGCTGTGGCTTAGTGGTAATTCATGCAGTCTATTCTGTCAATGGTCTGGGTTTGAGACTGGCAGAGTTTTTTTCTTTTGCTGCTCAGCAGAACAAGGGCCCTGCCATAGAGTGACTAAGGCACTTTTAAGCAGTTGTAAGTGGGTTTGCGTGATGCTTAGCGATGTTTAGCTAAGCGTACACATGAGCACACTCACTTACTCCCGCTTATTACTGCTTAAAAGTGCTTACTCCCGCTAACCCCCACGCTAATTTCTTTTAAAGAAAAGAAAATGGGGAGATAGGAAAGTGGTGAAAAAGGGGGCACAAAGAGGGACACACAGTAGGTAAACAAGCTTGGGATGTGCAGGACAGGTGTAGGGAAGGTCCAACAGCAACAGCTGTGCATATGCAATTAATTTGGAGTGAAATTTGAAACCTTCCACCCCTGGGAGAGGGGTGAGGACAACAAAGTATGTTGTACTGCCAATTCTAATTATCAACTTACATGTTTGTCCGATGGACATGTATGCGAAATGGGCAGCTATGTATGGGGCGTAATTTTTTTGTGGGTACAGATTGCCCTTTTTTTTTTTTCAGGTGAGAGTGGGAAGTGAGGTAGAGGAATAGGTATGTCCGGGGAGGTAGGTTGGGAAGGTACACAGACAAGACAGACAAGACGCATACAGGGGCGGTGTATGACACATGGGGTGGGTGAACACAATTGATGGGGTCGGATGTTTGGAAATCGCAAGCCCATGAGCCCACAGATGGTAACAGTGGAACTGAGATCCCCACCCATGGGCAGTCACCACCGAACCTTCACAGCCCCGAGGGTGGCTGTGCTGGGGGCTGCATAGGACGGGCAGGCTCACCCTCAAGTTGGCATAGGGGATCAGCGACTGAACGCTGGATCTCCCTACGCACCACAGCCCAGACCCTTCGAAGGGTGACAGGTGGTCCTTCTCCGCCCACGCTTGCACAGGGGGGACGAGCCCAATCCCCTGCAGCGCTTCCACCCGAAGGTGGCACAGGACCAACAGAGGAGGGGAGCCAGGCTGGGCACCGGACCTGCTGGTGTCAGGTGTACTCGCCGGCTGAGGAGGAACAGGCGGGTCCGCTGGGACCGGCCTTCCCATACATTCTGTGATTAGGTGTGTTTAATTACAACATAAGCGAAACAGCATTCCAGATTAGTTGTAACAGCATGCAATGATATTCCCATTAACCCAACACACCAAGGGTACAACAGTTGAACAGCAAGCATAACACATGCATATATTGAACCACAGTGGTTATTCCAACAGCATGCAGGGATGTTTGGTAGCAACAGGCCACCATGATTGTGGTGTTTAAACAGGGCACATGCATCACTGTGAATGCAAATATTTATAGAACAATAGGACATATGTCCCAACAAATATTTTAGATTACACATACCCATTGAGGTGTGGAATTGCATGGTTTATGCACATACAGTAGGGTGTAGAAAAAACCTCGGTTAACATCTTATAATGACCTTTTAGTCTACATTACATTCCTAGTGACTGCAAGTGTATATTCCCTACCTGTATTATTACACTTGCCACATACATTAGGTTGTGTAATGGGTTTGGCTAGTTCAATATATGCCTGACCTATATCCGACATACTAACTGTCCAGGATGCAGATGTTACTGCTACATATTTCTTGATTGCATTTATATTTCTTTATCTACATATCTGGGATGTTTTCACATGACATTTTCACTTCGATTTGTACAGAACCCTGCATTTCTTGACACACACTCACATTTCTGGGGAAAAATTACATGCTACACGTGTGCCAGGTTTACTTATTCATGCCAGCCAGTAACTGACTATTGTGGACTGTATATATGTTTCACATCTACTAGCACTTCCATCACCCACTTTATATAGGGTTGCACAACTCTGGGTTGCCAGCACCTTTTCAAACAGTACTGTTTGTATAATGCAAGGGTACAACAACATTTCAGACTCTGTGACACAGACACACTCTGGGTTTTAGACCTTTATTAATGACATTGCACACTTTTCCACAGGCTCACTCCTTTATTTGTTTTAACGGTGTATATGGCAGACATGTTCAAGACCTATTATACCTTTATTAATAGGTTAGAACAATCTTTTTTCAGGCTCACTCACTTATGTTATATGACAGTGCCTGCAGAGATATTATTCCAGACATATGTTACCTTTCTTAATGGGTTACTACACTCTTTTTCTGCCTCTCTGACATTTTTATCTGACAGTACATGCAGATGACTTATTCAGGCAATTTTATGGCTGTATTATTGGACTACAACACTTTCTTTCATGCTCTCTCCCATATTTTATATAACAATACATGCAGAATAATCACTAACCTGCCTGGTGGTGCAGCCTTAGCAGCCTATCAGCATAGGCTTGCTGATTCATAGCACGGTCACCTGCAGCTGTAAAGTAAATGAAGGGATATTGAGACATACCTATCCGTTATACATACTCCATTATCAATTCATACATACTGCATTCCATGGCTACATACTCAGTTGTGGGGCATCCCGCATCCCATGGGCCTCCTGTATCCATTGGTTCAGGCAGTCCTGCTTTTGTCTATTCAAGTCTGCATGGTGGTGATGGACCTGCTCACCAGTCCGAGGAACGCCTGTGGCACTGGTGAGGTCACGAGCTAACCGGTTCCAAGCCTCTGCCTTGTACTCCGTCCCTTGGAACTGGCCCTGCAGGAGTCTTGACTCGTGACGGTGGACAAGGAGCCAAACCATGTATTTGGACTCCTTGATGCCCCAACGTTGCGCTCGGAAGCGTGTTCCCTCTCGGACAACAGACATTCTAACTGCAAATGTGAGCTACAATCAGTTATGGCGTGTATTCCCGTCTGTGGTGCTTAAATATGCCACATTTCCCGCACTTTTTTGTGATTGGCCATTTTGTAAAATTCTTGGCTGACTGCAGACCTGCTTAGTAATGGTTAAACTACCATTTGTAAGTATATGAATGTTAATAGTGGCTGTTTCCCCTATGTTGTTATGGCTTAGTGGTTCTGTACTTTGCTTCTGATGCACAGAGTCCTAGGTTCGAACCTTGTCATATATTTTATTTTCATACTATCCGGACAGGCTAGGGGATGTGGCTGCATTTAAGCAACTTTGCTTTACGTTGCTCCTCGGTGCCCTGGTTGGCATGGCACACATGTCCATGCAAACACATTGCGCTGGGTAAAGCACTATTAAAGTATGGGCAACTCTATTGCGCTGAGTGAAACGCTGCTTAACTGCAGGCAATTTTATATCAGGATCCTTTAAAATATTTATTTTGTTCACTGATACATTGGCCATTTCACTGCTTTTTAGTAATGTTTAAACATATTTGTCAAGTATTATTTCATATACTGCTTTAAAAAATAAATACGAAGGGGAGTGGTGGGATAAAAAATAAATATGAAGGGGAGTGGTGGGACTCGAACTGTGAATGTCTCTTGTGCGAATGCTCTACCATTACGCTATTGCTATTTGGTGCGATTTGCATAAACATTCTTTCTTATGCTCTTCCATGTCAGAATTGCTAACTCTAGCTAAGCAATGGGCACACCCGTGCACACACACACAAATACGAGCAGCTATTTTAGGAATTTAAAAAAAATTAATGTTATGCATTTTAGAACTGTGATGGGGGTTTACAATATCAGACAGTGAGGTGTTGGGTGCAGGGACATTTGAGCGGACTCGCTCTTGTTTATTTGCTTTTATTTTCAACACTTGCAGGGGCGTGGACATTTAGACTGCTCGGCAGTCGGACACACCCCCTGCTTTCTTGCACGGTCCATGTAAGACTTACGGTTGAGTCAGCGTGCCCTCATGCATATTCATGGCACGCTGACGTCATACCGTTCAACTGCGGCCTCCGAGTAAGATTTATTAAGTCTTACACAGAGGATTTGTGAATCTGGGGGCTTGTCTCTAGATGAAGCAGTCACTTACTTTAATGCCACTTCTCAACAATCTTGCTCCCATTCATACAAAAGGAATTAAACACCTTATGTCCCAAAGAAATAAAGCCCAAAAAGAAAGGTACTGTAGTAGAACAGAAACCAGCTTACAGATTGTTAAACATCCTAGAAATTGTGCTAAAATGCAAAATAAATCAGGCAAAGTCATATTATGTCAGTCTTCAGCATAAATATCAAAACAATCCCAACCTGTTCTGGCTCCAGTAAATAATATAACCCACCCCAGCCAAACTACCAAACCTTCACCAAACACAAACAGTACTATTAATAGTATTGCTACTCAACACTACATGGATTACTCCGAGATAACACTGCTTCTCCATTCACCCTACTGATCTGTACTGAAAACAATTCTCTTTCTTTCAAGCTTTAATCTGTCCAAATAGCTACCATTAAAGGATAGCTTCAAAATCTGAAACCCACCACCTTAGCCATTGATAATATATTAGCTGAATATATTAAGGATATGGGTCACTGTAGGTGAAAAATCATGAAGTCTGACTAGAGATGGAAGTGGAGCAGCCATGCTGTCAAGTTGAGGGTGTGCAGACAGGGGGAAATGGAGCCTGACGTGTGTCAAGAGGTCTGGTACTGGGTCCAGAGTCCATGGATAGTCTAGGAGATGAGGCCCGAGAAAGGGGAACCAAATCTGATGAGGCCTGTAAGGACAGATCAGAATCATTTTGCTTCCCAAGGACCTTGCTTTCTGGATCACTTTTGATATGAGCGGAAAAGGGGGGGAATGCATAGAGAAGTCCAAGAGGCCAATTGTGAACAAGTGCATCTCTCTGTGACTCCCCCGGAGGGGGGATAAGGGAGAAGTAGCTGCTGCATTTGGCATTGAACAGACTGGCAAAAAGATTGCAGCTAGGCTGTCCCCATTTAGGGAAAATCTGTTCCGCTACTTTCAGATTCAGAAATCACTCATGAGGCATCAAGATTGCCCTGCTGAGCTTGTCAGCTATCACACTGGTTGTCCCCGGGATGTGCATTGATACTAGAAAGTGCGGGGAAGATATTGCCCCCTGCCAACCGACACATGCGAAGAGCCTTCTCGACAAAGGGTAAGAATCTGGTTCCTCCTTGTTTGTTTAGATACCATACCACTGAACGCACTTATTGTCCCATTGGATTGCTATAAATCCCTAGAGGAAGAAAGTCATGAAGTGCTTGCAACACTAGAAGCACTGCTCTCATCTCTAGGACATTAATATGCAAGTGAGCCTCATGATCTTGCCATGTGCCTTGGACAGTCCTATCTGGGAAGCATCCGTGGCTTCACATTAGCAATGGGTTGGCGAGAAGGAAGGCAGGATTCCTTTTGTCAGTTGATCGAGGGGTGAATCCACCAATTATCTTTTTGCAAGATCATTATGAAGAATTACCACAGTAAGCAGCCATTGAAGAATTTGCATCTGGCTAGCGGAACTAGATTTATGGTAGAGAGGCCGAAGGTCCCTAAAAGTTTCGGCACTGTCTTGGCCTTGACCTTTGTTGAGGAAGCAAGTTGCATATCTGTTGTCTGAGATTTTGGAATTCCATCTGCAGGGAAGACGAGCCATCATGGCAATCCGCTGTGTCTATTTCTGCACCTATAAAAGTCACAAATTGAGAGGGGCTGCAAGGCAGACTCTTCCCAATTTATCGTAATTCCTAGCTGGGTACAGAGCTGATGGTTGAACTCTGGCTTATAGGAGTAGGTGCCTGGTGGTATGCGTCAGAAGCCAGTTGTCCAGATACAGAAACACTTTGAAATCCATAATGTCTCTGGTGAGCGTCACTACTGCTATGCATTTGGTGAACACCTGAGGGCTGTGGTGAGACCAAAGGGCAGAGCATGAAATTGGTAATGACTGTCTTCAGCCGAGCTATATCTCACCAACATGCTCTGTCCATTTTGATGTGGTAGCACGCATCTTAGAGGCTCCTGGAGACATCCACTGTCTTTTCCTAATAAAGGGTGTATAGGACTCGCAGGGTTACCATTCGAACTTGGACTTTTATCAGATTCATTTAGTTTGTTGGAGGTCCAAAATGGGCCTGCAGTCCCCGTTCATTTTCACACCAAAAATGTCAACGGAGTAAGTTCTAGTCCTATCTGGTCTGGGGACGGTTTGATGACTTTGAAGCTAACCCTTGTGGAATTTCAAGGTTGCTTGATCCCTGTGATTGGGTGAACATCTGGGATCTTCCCAGGATGTGGGTGAAGAAAGAAGGGTATTGAGTATATTTGGTGATTATTCTTGTACCCATTTGTCTTGGAGATGTTGAGCCAGGCTTCTGGAGATAAAGAAGCACCCCGACTTGCTCCAGAGAAGTGCAGCCAGGCCCCACACTAGGAACGCGAGATGGCTACAAAGAACGGGCCACCCTGGTTTTACAGGCCCTCCTTGCCTCTAGGTGTAGTATATCTACCATCAGCTCCCTCCTCTCCTATTTGAGAGGAATTGCACGGGAAAAATTCTGATTTTTGAACGAGATCAGCCTCATCTTGGGGTACATGGTCTACAATGGATGGTGCGAACCTACAGCAGGGAGAGTTTTCCTTCCACGGTAACTCAGAGAGAGATTCACTAAATCGTTAAAGAGGAACCATCGAAGGGGCATTGGTCAAAGTAGATTTGAAGGTCAAAATACATAAGTGAATCCAGGAGTGTTCCTAAGGGAAACCCTGAACCCGCTGTCTTACTTGTCGAATTTTGTATGTAGGAAACTAGTCTCATGGAGGAGTTAACAATGGAGTTTACAGGACAACTAAGCAGTAACTTTCTAGGACTTCTATTTAGATGAAACTTGGAGAGTATCTCCAGCTCCTTTAGGAGATCTTTTGAAGCTCTAGTAAATGTGGGGTGAGATAATTCAAAGATCTGAGGGTAAAAGTCATTGAAGAGAGAATATATGCTTCCCATATGCATCCATCATTCGAGACCCTTGTTCTGTGATGGACTGATGTGTAACTCCGCTTAGTTCTTCTTTCAGGCTGCTGCCACCACTATGGTACCACAGGCACACCTTTGTCAAGAACCTTTCTTTGGGGGCTGAGAGAAATTTGTTAGGTCTTCTGGGGACTGGTTTCATAGCATCACAGGTTTCCCACACCTTTTGACTAACTAGGTCCAGGAGCTCATCAAAAGGTGGAGACACCCAAGAGGCTGAAGGTTGAGACCCGAAAGCCTTCAGGTACAGTGACTCCTCATCAGAAGCGGTGACAGTGGGCCAGCCACCTCTCTGCTTTAGGATCTCTAAGATATCTAAATGGAGGTAACCCTCAGCTCCAAAGCAATTGGCTCTGAGATGGATGTAGGGTCCGAGCTCAACCTAGCAGATGCACTGAGAGGTAAGCTCGGCACCAAAGAGGTGTGGGTCCAAGTGTCCCTGTCAGTGCCGACTGGTGAGCTTCGGCTCCTAGACACCAAGTATGGCGCCGAAGGTGTCAGAGCGTAACTCGGGTCTGAGGCAGCCACAAGGGGTGCTGGAACCAAGGGTTCCACAAC